>NW_009646843.1:293179-344633 GCF_000708025.1 Charadrius vociferus
GAGGGGGGGTCGAGGGATGGCGGGCTGGGCCCGGGCGCGGGCCGCAGTTGGGATGGAGTTTGGGGGAGTTTTTAGAGGTTTGAAGAGAGTCGGCGGCGGAAGGAAGCGGTTGGGTGACAGCGGGGGGGGAGTGGGAGGGGGAAGTGATGGAGTTTGGGTGGAAAATGGTACTTGCGTGCTAGGTTGGGAAAATTGTGTGCAGAAATGAGGAACGGCGTGTTTCGCAGAACTGCTTACTCAGAGATTACGCTGATTTTGTTACGGTGACATCCTCGTCTGTTATTTCTTAATTAGTTTGCTTGTTAATTATGTTCATCCTCATGATTTTAAGGAAAAAAGGGTGAGAAACTGTTGTGCTTTCAAAAGTACTATTTTTAAACCAAGAATCAGATTTGAGCCCGGGCAGGTCATCGTTAAATCATAACCGCAGCGTGAGTCTGTTACGCACTGCTATATCTTGGTTACGAACTGTATGTCCTGGGGGCATAAACACAGCACTGGCGCTCCTGGTAACAGGATGATAGAACAGGGGATTGAGGTGGGAGGCAGCTGTGATGTTGCTGTGTGATGTATCCGTGAAGATGATAGCAGTTTCTTGTCTAAATTTATGCATGCAGTCAGGATAATAGCCCCTGAACATTAAAGGGTGCAACTTGTGCACCTACACCAAGAACAAAATCACATTGCTGTCAAATGAGATGTCGTTTTGGTGCACTGAATTAAAAATACGGGGTGTTTATTGGAACCAAAGTATCTCTTCTAATCACCCGCATCACCTTAATACTATTCCTTTTATAAAAAGGGAAAGCCCAAAATATTCACTTCTGAATGCCCAAAGCAGAACTTTTTTCTTGCTTAGACACCAAACATCGTGTATTCGTTGCCATAGGTGCTGCATGATCCTGAATATCATGTCAACTTAGCATTCTGCACAAATGCAGAGGTTCTGTTGGCATAGGTTTTCCAAAAGAACTGACCTTAAGTAATGATTTAGGATCTTAATGTAAAGTGTCTGTATTTGGATTACTGGGATGGAAATTGAAAAAAAAAATCTGTAAAAATTAACTTTAGTGGTGGTCTAGCAAACAGATGACATGTTTCCATTAAGAGCATGTATTTAATATCCACCCATCTAAGGCTGGACAGTGTGGGCTTTGAAGACTGGCACAACTGATATAGAAAGTGCTATTCAGTAGTCTGGAGAGTTTTAAGAATAAATTATAGCCAAAATTTTGTGCTTTCCCTGTAAGTAGGGGGTCGATCTGCACCACAGGTGGGCCAGCATTTGAAGCTTGGATTCTGAGGTGGTAGCTGCCTCTGAAAGTAACCGATACATGTTTTGCTGCGTCCCTCAGTTGCGATGCTGTGCTCTCAGGTAGCCGTGACAGCGTATGACAGGTTCCTTAAATTCAGTGGGTTAGAAATGTAAAATGGAGCTAAAATTTTGCCTGTCATGAGGGATGATTTCAGATGTAGCCATAAAAGTAAGAAGGAAGCTACTTTAGCAGTGCCTGTTTTGGATCAGTTCAGGAGATGCTATTTCAAATTAGTTTGCATTTACCAAGGGGCAGAGAACTCATGCGCAAGCAGTTACTGTGGAGCAGTTAGAAAGGCGTTTGATAGTGTTCTGAGTTATTTCAACTGCTCTGACTTGCTTTGCTCTTGGTTTTTTTTTTTTTTATTCTCTCTTCATAAAGTCTACCCTGGGGACAAGGACTTGAACTTCACCAGAGTTTGGATCGTTATTTTCTCCCTCCTGGGGTACTTGCCCTGTGGCTCACAGTAGTTTTCTAGTCATTCTTCAGAATCCTGGTACTAAGCATGTGCTTATTTTATACAAATAGGGATTGGATTTTGAGTACAAAACCAAAAAAAAAAATCCCTACAGACAGAAAAATTTTTAATGCCGGTACTTAACAGCATCAAAAGCCGTGGGCAAATCTAGTTGCACGCAGAGCCTGGTCATTACAGGCTTTGATGCTTGCAGAAGAGAGACGTTGCAAAGATAAATTCCTTGTATTGCTGGTTTTATTTTTTTCTGAGAAGTGGATGTCAGATTGTTGAAAGGTTTTTGGATTATGTGTTCTGTCCTTTTGATTAGGTGAAGTTGGAGGTTTGCCCTGGTGAAGCTGGAACCTTACACAGCAAGGAAAAGTGGGAAGAGCATGTATTGTCTAGATTTGGTAGAGCTGTTAAGTAGTGTTTTCTAACAGGCCTACTGGGGTGCCGACAAGCAAAGGCATAGTTGGAAATAAAGATTGTACTTGGATTTTTATAAGTTGTAGATAAAGTTCCTGTATAAAAGGCACACAGGCATCTAAATGATCCTGTAAATTCTCAGGTTTGGTTAGAAAAAAATACTGGTCTCTGATTAAAAGCATCAATCTGATGTAGTGATGGTGTCACCTCTAGTTCCTGTGATGTACCTGTGAAGTCAGAACATAGGTTTGTCATCAGTTCAGCTGAAGAAAGCACAGAGACTAATGAAATGACCCCCATAAAAAAGCTGGGAGGTACTGAGGCAGCTTATGCTGTGTGTGAAAGCAATTTTCTTCAGCCGTCTAGCTGGAGAGAGCTGGGAAGAAGACAGTGGGTCTCAAAAAATAAATGTGATTACGTTAATTCAGAGGAAACTGCTTTAGATTTCCCTGCTGTGGCTAAGAATTGCCATGCAGCCAAATACTGCAGATCAGCTTTCATACAGTAACACTTTACACTCACAGGATGCATTTTCTAGTGTGCAGATCAAACCTGGAACGTAGGTGAGAGGTCATCTGTGACTTAGATATTTTTATTAATACAAAGAACTGTGTGAGATTTTAGACCAATACTGTCCCCTGCCTCTCAGCAGGAATTGCGCAGCAATCCTGGGGCTGCGTTTGCACAAGCAAAGAGGTAGCTGTGGTAGCTGTAATTCATCGCTGGAATGGCTTCACTATGGTGTGGGTGGAAGTTGTAAATAGTGTCCACCCCTCTAGGTAATGCACGCTTGCAAAGATTTCTAGTGTGCAGATAAGGCTTGTGTGTACCAGGTAAGCTGTATGTTTTACTGAGTTCCTTTGGGTTTGCCCTGACTAAAAGCACTATTCTGCTGCAGTGTAGCATGGTTTCATTGGTGGCTGCTGTTTTTAGTAATTTTATTTCTTTGCCAAAGAATTGTACATCTTTGAAGGCTGTTCAGCTGGCTGGTGAAAGTTTTAGCTGAAACAATAAGGTTTTATCAACTTAAACTGATCCAGTTTAATTAGTTGAAGAACTTGGAGTCATCTGTTGTTTCAGAAATCTCCTTGTAAAGAAAAGCAATGCATCTGATACAAGACTTTATTAACAATTTTTAACTAATTTGAGGTAGTCTTAACTAGGCATTTGTCATTTCTGCCAAGCTCTCTGCTTCTGTGAGCTTTCTGTTCCCTTTGAACCACTTTTATTTAAGATTAGCGTTACTTAGAATGTTTTTGAAATGTAACAAAAAGATTTTCAGCTAAGGCTGATTTAGCTTTGCATTATGTAAAGCAAAACCTTCATATTTTCTAAAGTCTTTGCTGTTCCCACTGTAAGGAGAGTTTCAGTCATCTAGTAATTACAATCGCAGTGTGTTGCAGTGCTCTGGGACTTCTCATTTCTTTTGCTTTGAAGACAAGTGTTGTACCAAGATCTGCCGTACTTTTACATAGTCGATTTCTACATATACATATATATATATTCGTAATTTGTTGCAGACTGGTGATGTTCTCTTTCTGTTTTAGTCCATGAAGGCAGCCCGTTGGGGGAACTTCATCGCTGTGTCCGAGATGGTGTAAAAATCAATGTCCATATCCGCACTTTCAAAGGGCTTCGTGGAGTCTGCACAGGGTTTTTGGTTGCATTTGACAAGTTCTGGAATATGGTAATTATTGTTCCAGCCCTTGATTTATTACTGCTGTATTGAAAACCTGTAATTTGCAACAGGTTTAAGCAAACTACATTTTGAGAAGATTAATGTGATATTGTGGTTCATAAAGCTAATTTGCTCTGGTACTAAATGCTGGGTTTCAGACTTAAGTGGTGCTTGGTGTTGGATTGGTACGTCTCCAAGGGGGTCTGGCCATCTTAGAGAAGGTTCTAAGTGAGAGAGAAGCTTTGAAGCATTCCCAACATCTTCAAAGGTTTTCTATAAGATCCCAGGAAGGTGGAATATGAGCAACATTAGAAGCTTCCAAAGCTTTCTCTGCAAAACACAATCTTCTTATAGTAGTAACCACTTCTCTGTTTTCTTTCACTGACACGTCAGTGGGATGTCAGCGGCAAAAGCTTTTCCCTGTGTTTTCCCTCATGAAGACCTTAAAGGCAGCGGATGGAAAAGTAGCTATTGAATATTTGTGAGCCTGGAGCTGTGAAAAGTTTGGAAATGGGGGCGGGAGGGGGAGGATTTTGCGGGGAAGGATTTTGCAGGCAAGGCTCGCAAAGATTTTGCGAGTAATGCAGAATGGATGCTAGGCTTTGGTGTTGCTTTTATACCTCAGTACAACTGAGAAGCCAGCTCCAAAGCACAGCTTGTTCCTGGGATGGATTTTCTCTCAGAGCATAATTTCATAATGCCATGACACAAAGCTGGTCCAAAGCTTCTTTATGTTTTCTTTTCATTTTAACCTGTCTGTTTCTTTTATCTTCTTCCAGGCCCTTACAGACGTGGATGAGACGTACAGGAAACCAGTAATGGGCAAAGCTTTCTACACAGAACCTCAGCTTACACTAACCCGGGTAGGTAACCATCTCCAGTTTTTCTTTTTTTTTTTTTTAGTATCTCCCTTTTGAAAATAGTAGAAGGGGAGTGTTGATTGGAAAACTGTATTTACATTTGAAGTATTTTACCTCCTTTTATTCTAGATTACTCTAAAATGACTTGAACTGGGAGGGGAAAAAACAGTTTTCTGACCTTTTTGAAGGTCAGAAAAAGTATTTTGGCCATACTTTGGTTCGGTGCTACAGAAGCTCCATGTTAGAGTTCCTAATATCAGATCACAGTTGCTGCCACTGCGTAGTGCAGTATGCTGACTTGTGATACTAATGTTCATGGAGTGACAGTCTTTGCCTCCAGCCAACAAAACGTCTGTTTGATCACTTGAATTTTTAGTCTAGGTACTGTGGAGCCCCAAGATTCTGAATGTTGCTCCAAAGCAAGGCATTCTCTAGGATCCAGCTGCAAAAAAAAAAGATGTTTACAAAGTTGAGAACTGAAAAGATGATAGATTAACTTCTGAACAATGAAGAGAAAAAATGTGACAGTGCTGTGCCTGTTGAATGGCATCGCTGTGGGCCTTTTGAACATCAGAGAAGCATCACAAAAACTTTTAAACAGTTTCATTGTCAGGAATTTGCTTTCAAATTCCAGCCATTTAAATCTGTTTTCTGATAGAATCCACCCTTCCTTTTTTAAAGATTAGTTAAAAATAATCAAGTTGTCATTGTTCCTTTAGCCCCCTCTTACAGGGATTGGCTTTCCATCCTGTTGCTGGGAAGAGACAGGCTAACCGAGAATCCATTTTCTTTGTCAGTATTTCATAAAAGCTTGCCTGCTGCCAGAGTAAAAGCAGTTTCTTTTCCAGTTTCAGCACCATGTGTTCTTAGGTTAATGAGTTCATACGGTGCTTTGGATCTGCTGCTCTAGCTTTTATTATTATTCGATTGTTTTTGGTCTGCTCACCTCCTAGAGTACCCACACGGCCTCTTTTAATTTGTTTTGGGGAACACCAAAGGTCCATTGTTTTTTCAGTATACACTTTTTTGCTGATTGAGGCCCCTTATCTTAGAGATTCGTGTCCTGCCTAAGGACACAAGGACGAAAATCTCTATAATACTATCTGACAACATTACAAGAGCGTTGGGGAAAGTGAGCTAATGGAGGAACTTGGTAGCTTTCTGTTGTTCCTGACCAAAGTTAAATCCTACTGCACATCAGTATTGCTCCCCAAATTAAATTCCTCAGTGGTCACATGAAGATGCTTATGCGCATGCAAGAGATCCAGTCATGCTTTGACTTTGGCAAGAAAACATAGTATTTATTTCTGGTAAAGTTTCTTCACTAATTGTGTATTGTGAGCTCTGATTTGGGATCGTATACACAAATACCACATAGAAGTGCCAAACAAGTGGCCTTGCTTGTTTTATGAATGTGGTCATATACATAAATGTTCTTTTACAGCTGTTTGACAGACTCAAACTGCAGGAGTCCTCAGTAAAGAGGGGAGCTGACTCAAAGACTGTCTCAGAGGAGCTAGCCCTGACGAATGACTCTCAGACACTGGGACTGAAAGTTGGATCAGGACGAGCGAGAGCAGATGATGATCGTGAGAGGCAGAAACGCTTGGGCAGAGGAGAAAAGAAGATGCCAAGTGACAGTTTGCATCTGGCTGCCAGAGGTGAAGCTGATGTGGGTAGCGGGACTGCCCACACAGAGGGTGCCAGTGCTGGTGCTACCCGTGCAAGAAGCCAGTCACGGAGAAAAAGGCGGCCCAAAGTGGATTACCAACAGGTGTTCACACGTCACATAAACCAGATTTTCATTCGAGGAGAGAATGTCTTGCTTGTCCATTTAGCACATTGACTTGGCTGAGCCTTTGTCAGTGTATTTATTTGATAGCATGAATTGCCGCTGCAGCTCTCATTGCTATTTAGCGTTCTCATTAAGTATGGTGGTACTGTGACTGGTTTCCCATTGCCACAGGCAGGGGAAGTAATTCTACCTGGAGCATCCTGAGCTTGGTGCCAAAGCAGCCTCCTTAGACCTCTGTTGGGGGTCTCAGGACAAGGTCAGCAATGCAGATGTTTCTGTGGGATGAGGGAGGTAAGCACAGATCCCACTGCTTCTTAAAAAGAAGGTAAATAGAGAGGGCTGGAAGAGAATTTTGGTGTACTCAGTTATAGGAACTAATTGTAGCACACATTTAAGGAGCTTAAGATTAGGTCTCCACCTGAAAAGAATCACAAATGCTATTTTGCATGTTCTGCGTAATCTCAAGAGAAGATTGCTAATGAAACCACCAGTTTATCTGCTGTTGTTACATGGATGTCTTCTTTTCCAGACATAATTCTGACAGTCATTTTGAGATAGTCTATAAAAAGGTGGAGTGACATACAACTGATGGCCTCTTCTTCATAGTTAGTCCCGTCAAGTCCTGTGTGATAGAAAACCTCCCAATTGAAAACTTTTTCTGTGAACAATGGCGGGACTTGAATTTGTTTTCAATACCAAAACTTAGGCTTCTGTTTGTAATGCTGTGCTTTAGCCCAGTGTCACCAGCAAGCAGCTAATGTAGCTGATCCAGGGTCCTTCATATTTGGAGTTTATCTGTGAATGTTGTGGATGCAGATGGAACATTGTACTTTTATATTTCACCCATTCGCTACTTAGTGTAATAGTGAAGTTTGAAAAGGTGTAGTTTTTCTTCTCAGATTTAAGTGTTTGTGCTGAGCACAACTGTACTGTATCTAAGCGCCTTTCAAGTTCCCTCTGTTGAAATTAGAGGTGCTGCGTCTCCAGTGATTCTCATGGAGCAGAAATCTTCATGGGTCTTTCCTATCCATATGGATGATGCACCACTTAATTCCAGTTGAACTGAGCTTTGGAGGTGTGCCTAAAAGCGTTCTGAAGTATAAAAGTCAAACTCAGCTAATCAGTGTTTTTATTTTAGCAAGGTTGTTAAGCTGCTGTAGGTCAGACCAGGCTTCTTCAGGTATAAACTGCTTTCCAAGAGCTACATGCAGAAGTCCGAGAGTAAATGAAGTCTTTATATTATCTAGTTTGTTCCCCAAGTTGTCAAAGGACACTAGATTTCACACTGCTATTCCTGTTTTCATCTCGACTACCTTATGCTTTGCGGCAGCTCCATGTGTTTAAGATGAAGTTGGGAAATTGCCAGGATAATGACAATGGGTAGAACAACGTTTTAGTGCTTTATAGCAGGTCTTGTATTGCATATGAGGTCATATGTCTTCAAACTCAGTGACTCAAAGACATGTATTTCTGTTGCTGCAAATGCAGCATACCGCTTGCTTGTCGTTAAGGGTATGTCTGGTGTTTGGGTGAATTACAGAAGTCATTTAGCAGGAGGTCCTGGACACACAAAGCAGCTGTATGCCTCTGGGGGAGCTTGAAACTTTTATGTCAACATTTCAGATGACATGGGGCTTGGACAGTTGACCAGCTCAGCCACTGAGCTGCAAACCCAAGTTCAGCCTGGGACAGAAGTGCCTCAGAATAAAAAGTACTGTTGAGGCAAAACAGTTTCATCAAGCGTGAATTAAAAAAAAAAAAAAAGGAAAAAAAACCCTACAGTTTCTTAATATACATAGCTTTATTGCTGTAATCCCTTCCTACTATGAACTGAGACTAAGCACTGAAAAGATTCTTCTCTTGGAGGTTCTTGTTTCCTCTCCTTTTGTGCTGTTCTTTTTTGTGTTCATGTTGTCTGCAGTTCTTCCTTTTTTTTATTTTTTCCCCTCCCCTTCTCCTGTCAGTACTTTGTCTCCTCAGGACATTCTAAACTCTGCTTTAGGAAGGTTGTTCTTATAGTCACCTGTAGTGTCCTGGCTTTCTGAACCTTTACTGGTTGGCTTTCTGTGTGCTTGCCAACTAACAGAACCCTCACAAATTATTAGAAAGGTGTGAAGCTAGAAACCGGGGGCTCATTTCTGCTCCTGACTTCTCAGCAGCTTTTATTGCAAGTGAATATTTTTCTTCATTATGTTTTTGGTTGTGGGGTTTTTTTTCCCCTCTGCTTTCTGACTGTTTTGTTTTCATTTCAGTTGCTTGGGATGATTTATCTCTGCCTTTTCCATTTATGCCAAAGGCTACTGGTTTTGACCTCTCCTCTCTCCTTCATACTTGACCAAAGGGTGTCAAATTCCACTCAGGCCTATGTACTATGACATCTAATTGAATTCTTGCTTTTCTTTACCTCCTATTCTTAATTCTCTTTGTCTGCCTAGTTTATACTGCCTTGTGCATTAAATAAGATACAACTACCATGAATGTTCTTGTGGCTGTGCTGCCCTCTTTCCTTGTCAGTTGACACTTCACCAAGTTCTCAGTTGCTTCTAGAAGTCTCAGTGTTTCCTTTCAGCAGAAGTTTTTCTCTGAAAACTTGCAGGTGTTTGTTGCTTCACATCTACAAGTTTCTTTTTTTGTTTTATGAAAAATTCTGGTGCTTGGACTTGCGTTTGTGCCTTGATTTTTATATCATCACTGACATGTTCTTCCAAAGTCATCACCTCAGTCAACAAACCTGGTTAAGAACTATACAGTTTGTCTAAATTTTTTGCTCTACCTCATTGTTAAACTGTTACTCCTCTGTTCTCATTGTTCTCTCATCTGTGGAGAGATTCTCTCTTCCAATTTAGATATAATGGCTTATTTAGTGTTTTTTTGTTTCCTAATTCCCTATCCACATGTCTCATTATTTCTAAACTGCTTCCTAAATACAGCCTCTTCTACAACTTCGGATCTTCCAAAATGTCTTCCTTTTCCCTACTTCTGACATTGTATCTTCTTAAAGCCCATTATCAAAATGCTCTTTTATGAATTTTGTCTCTTTCAAGCATCATGATTGTGACTAAACAAGTGACCCTGTATGCGTGTTGTCACTTGCATGTTTAATACTTCAGATAAAGTTGCTCTTTAAATAAAATTGAATGTGATGTTCTGAAATGAAGTCCTCTACCTCACTTGAAGTATTCATGTAAATCTGTTAAAAAAAAAAAAAAAAGAAAGAAAACAACCCTTGGAAACAAATGAGCTTTGGGTTTGTTTTTTTTATGGTTTCTGGTTCTTTCTTTCCATTTTTTTTTCTTTTCCAAACTCAGCATAAAATCCAGGTTCTTTGTTCAACAAGCTGTCAGCGCCAAGCCATTCCTCTGTTGCTGCAGTGTCACAAAGATGGTGTGAGCATAGACGCCTGAAGTTATTATGCTAAAGAATGAAGAGTAGGAGCAGGAGGCAGTCTTCAGGAACAGAGGGCTGTATTAGCATGAAAAAACTTTGGGCCAAATATGAATAACTCCCTGGAAAGGATCCACATACTGGTTGCAACCTGCCTAACATCTCTAGGCCATTGTTCAGCCTGGTCTCAGCAGTGATTCCTAAAGCGTGTTTATGCTGAGGTACCAAATTACTGCAAGGAGCAGTTTTCTGAACTACCTTTGAAGAATTGTTGTGACAATTCCACAGTTTTTTAGAATGATTTCTAAAATAGCAGACAAATATGAAACTTGTGAAGTGTTATGATGCCAGCTGCAGAAACGATGTAATGCAATAGTCTTGGAATGTGATGTCATAGATGTATCTCACGGTGTCATCATATATTTTGTCATTGCCAACACAGTTCAGTAAGGAGCCAAGTTTCGTGGTTACTTTAAGGGTGGGGATTTTATTTGTACAATTCTATATACAATTCTAGGGACCTTTGCAGATAGTCTGAATGGGGTTTTCATGGAACCACAGCATAAAACCTTGCTGTGCTGTGGGAACGCAGGGAAACCAGTAGGGAGAATCAGGCTGAGAGCTGCCGTGTTACCCTGCGCTTATGGGTATGATGGCTGGGATTATTTCTTAGCAAACTCTTTTGCACAGGTGCTTCATTTTATTGAATACTGAAGCGGGGCTTTGGTAGTAGAATAGATAAGGCCAAAGGAAAAAAAGGAGCTTATAAAAAGTGGGGGTTTAGTTCCTTCTCTAAACTGACTTGTCCAGCTTATTTATCACCTGGAAGGTTTTTTTTCTGGTCTAGAGACAGGTACTTAGCATGTCCTCACCAGCTGATTATTGAAGTGAGCACTGTTTTCCATCTGCTTCTTGTCTTTCAATTTCTGGATTCCTTGTTTCTGGTGTGGCTTTCCCTTCTGTATAATTTGGAAGCAGGGCAAAGTCTCTCAGCAGGAGTAGGCTCAACTGCCCACTGTTTTTCCCTGTCCCTAAGGAATGTTGCCCTGTCTATTTTGCATCCAGATAGCCTTTGGCTATTCTTGATTTTCATGCTATTCTCTGCAGCCTTTTGGAATTATTTGGTCAGAAGAATTATTTATCTTGGATTGGTTGGAGTAAACCAAATTCTTAAATATCTTTTTTAACTTATTTTCCTTCCCACAGTGCTAGATTTTCCTAGTTTACTGTTGCAGTCACCCACTTGCACCTGTGAAGCACTGTGGGTGAAGAAGTGTCCAAGAAAAAAGAAGCAGAGAAAAAAAGTGTCTCATTTTTGTTGAATTTGACATTCTGTCCAACATTCTGCCCACACTTACCCTTTCTGTTGCTTACTGGCATTGACCTAAACGAGACAGGTGGAAACAATGATTTCATCTAGAATTTTGAAAGACAAGGGAAAGGCAGCAGGGACAGGGAGCTGTGAAAACACTCTGAGTTTCTGAAGATGTGTATCTCCAGGTAAACTTTCTGTCTTCTATTAAACAGATCAGAATTAGAACCAGCACCTTAAAATGCAAGCTCTGTAACTGGATAAAATTGGAAGGTGCAGTACTACAGCCTATCAGAAGCAATGCAGCAGCAGTAGCAATGATGCAGTGATTCCTTCAGCTAGGCAAGCTCTTTCCTGAGAAGCTGTTGAGTTATCTGTTAGTATATGCTTCAAAGCGTAACTGCGAAATACTGCGAATTGATATGAAGATGTTTTCTCTCCTGCCTGCATTGCCAAGTGTAAAACATAAATGCTAAGGTATGCATCTTCTGCAGCCCAGAACTATTTCAGGTCATGCTTTCGCTTCTTGACATTGGCTTAAAAATTTGAAGTTTGTACTATAGCAATCCTAAGACAGTCTTTGCTATAACATTATGAAGGGCTAGCACTTACTAGAAATTATATTGACAAACTAAGGTATTACAGAATTCATGGAATTCTGATTGTGATTAAAGTATTGCAAACCAAAAATATCTATTCCTAAGAATATTATTGAGATGTACAAATGGAAATGTACGAAGTCACAACTGGAAGAAGAGATGATAAAGCAATACTTCCCTCTGTCTAGTGAAGGAAAATGATCTTCCTGCAGCGAGATAGTAATTGCAAAGTGAATTCACCCATTTTGCAGGCTTGGTGGTAGGTGAGCCTAAACAGGCTGAAACTCAAGGTGAATTAAGCACGCACAAAAAGCAGAGCTGAAGAGGCATGGCTCAGTTTGCAGCCTTGAGTATCAACAGTCTAACTTCACAATGAGAGTTTCTAGAGAAACAACTCCAGTTTACAGTCCTAAAATCTACAGCATTACCTCCATGCAAAGTTTTTTCAGCAGCATTATCCTTGCCCGTAAGAAGATGACAAATACCAGGGTTTGTGATGTGCTATCCTGTATTATCTTTTTCAAGATGCTGCAGTGTACCATAGCGGTCAGATCTGACTAGGTGGACAGAAGACAACAGAGGCAACAGGAACTCAAGGGGAGAGACCTAAAATCAGTAATATCCTTCTAGCTAGTGAGTTAGAAGTCTAGCAAAGGAGGATAGAGTCCAAGCTGAAATTCATTTTTTAATTTACCAAAAATATTAATACCTTGGTAGTGTATACTTGGACGAAAAGAGAAGAATGCACTCAAGTTTTCATTTAGAAACTTTTACTTGGTCAGATTTTTTCCAGTAACGTTCATGTCTCACCTTCAGATAAACATTATTACAACTATTTTTTAAAAGTACTGTGCTGTTCACATAGCCAGTAATGTTCTTTTCATATCCAAAAGGTGTTTTTAAGCACCACTGTCATTAGGAGGAAACACCCATTTTCAGGAGGTTACATGTCTTTTCTTCTATTCCAACTTATAACTTAAGATGAAATTGGCAACAGCTGGATGTAAAGTAGTTAAAATTGGCTTGGAAAGAAAAAAACAACTTTTAAAAAAATTACAGCTTTTTCCACCAGGTGTTGCCAATGTATCAGGAGGAAAGGGCATCAATTGTTACATGGTAGAAATGTTTACTATTTAAGAGCATCCTTTGCTATCATCTTTTACCCATTAGCAGCCTGGGCAGAAAAAGAAAAGCCACTTGGGAAGAGATAGGCAAGGCAGTGTGACCGTCCTCCTCCAGGTGGGAACTGCAGGATCAGTGCACATGATGAAGACTTTTCTTGATGGAAAAAAAAATGTGCGTAATCTACTGTAAGTATAACATATACCTCTCTGTGCGTTTTCCCAACCATAGGCTTTCATGGCGTGCCAAAAGTGGGAAAGCAGGCAAAGACAAAGGAGGAGGGAGGAACTATTTGGTGATATCTCCTTGAAATAGGAGGTTGTGTTCTAGGCTGTACGCTTTGGCGTAATTTGGCCAGCATTGGGCAGTTGTGCTCTATAGGTGAAGGAGGTGTATGCAGAGGCAGTTCTCGAGTGCCGCCTCCGTTACGTTGTGAGCATTTCACAGCGCCCCAGGAGTCTCTGCCAGACTCCATCCCTAATAACTGACACGTTTCATCCTGCCTCTAAAATTCTGCAGAGGAAACCCAGTGGGATAAAAAACAAGTAAGCAAAATTCCCCTTTTAAGGCAGGGATGGTAGGAGGTTTGGTTACCCTTGTTAGCTTCCTGCGGATGCAGGAGAAAGGACTACTTTAGTGGAGGAATATCAGAGATAGCTTGTCTCGTGATGTTTACAAGTCCTTTCAGATGTTACTGTAAGTGCTCTTGCTCTTAGCTGGTAGAAGTGAAGGCCTGTCAGGGAAGGAAAATGCCTTCTGATGTTCCTGGATAACTATTTTAGCTGCTAGCTTCATAGTGTACACTTGGATGACTTAGTTGAAGAAAATTAGTACACCTGAGACTTTCAGTCAGTCTTGTATTCGTTTAGAATAAAAAGTAGTTTGATCAGTTTGTGTAAAAACATATCCATCCTTTTTTCCTCTCAAAAGATCAGTGCTCTCCCTCAGGAAAGAAATGAAAGCTGCTCCCGCTCCTATAGCGATTGCTTCTGATTTCCGCTGCTCGAGAGCAAAGTGCAGCTGTGTCATTGTATCTTCAGCGTGACAGATCATTCTGAGATGAGAAAATGAGAGAACTGTTTGGTTTCTTTAAAACTAAAATGGGCGTTACGAGGGGAGCGGTTGTGTTGACCTCTTTTCAAGTGGCGCATGCATCCAGTGTAGTCGCATGGATTGGGACTTGTTAACCAATTAGTCATCTATAAAACTTCCTTAACGAACCACAGAGGAGCAGCATGACCTACCAGACTGAGGTGGGATTGGAAGTCAGGTGCTGACAAGTTCTGATCTCTCCACTGCCACTTGCTCACTGAATGGCCTTGGCAAGTCTCTTCCCTCCCTCTCCCTTATGCTCCACAGCTGTAATGCATCTGAGCGCAATCCTTGCCTGTCTCGCAAGGGTTCGGGGAGGCGGTGAGTGCTATACAAGTGCTAAGTATTGTTATTAAAACTATAGTATGTCAGGTAACGCAGATACATAGATCATCTGCCCTCTTCAGGCACTTGACTGTTAGCCTTATGTCTCGGCACACTGAAAACGTGCAGGATATCAGGTACAATGACGCCCTTCGGTCTTGAAATTACTTATGTCTTCAAGGTCAGATTCGGTGACTTCAATATCTGTTTCACAGCTGCAATACCATGTTTTGGTCAAATGGTGATAAATGAGAGTGTAACTTGTTTGTAATTCCTTCTCTGTCTTCCTAAATATTTTCTTAGGAAGCTGATGCTGCTATGAATATATTGAATACTACTGAATTTGCAATATTCTGCTTTCCAAATATAAATGTTTATATTTAAAAGTGCTAAGACTGCAATGCAATAAATATATCTATGTAACAGTTTGCTTGAAAGCATGGGGTTTTGTGCTCTGTCAATATGCTTGTGTCAGTGATGAAGCCGCTACTGCAGCAGTTCAAACAGATGCCTGGATGTGGAGCCCACCAGGTTTTGAATGCTCTAATTGTGCGATTTGGGGGCAAATCAGTCATCTGTGTGTTCAAAAGTGTATTGATCTACAAAATAAGAATATTATTATACCTGGTTTTAGAGGTGCAGAAAAGAAGTGAACTTCATGTTGAAGAACATAAGAACTACTGTCCCGATCCCTCAAAGGTCTGTTACCTTAGTGCGTGGTTTTCCACCATGCCATTAGGAGATGGTTTCCCAGGAATCGGGGAGGTCCAGAGCCAGGATCCAGGCATTTAGTTGAGCGTGTGCACAGCCAGTGGGGAACCTGACTTCCAGGAACCTGTTTATTCCCATGGTAAATGGTGATGATGGATTTGGATCGGAGATGCTAATTCTGTGGATGCAGCTTGCCGGAGATGTTAACATACCTGTGCTCTGGAATTCAGATGTTTGCTAAAAGGCCTAATTCCCATTGCAACCTGGGAACTGTTTAAAGAGAACAAAATCGGCAGTTTAAAGCCATGAGTGGCAATATGAGGATGCATGTAATGAGAAGGATCAGACAGGGAATTCACAGAAGAGGTCAGCAACCCATTGACTTGCATTTGCATTTTAAAGTGTTGCTTTACACTGGGAGTCTGCCCTCTCTTCCACGTGTCTGATGTTTCCCTGATGTCTTCCAAGATGATTTGCAGTCAACGTGGCAGTAGACTCTTGCTCTTTTAGATTGCAGTTCTGTCCATTTAATTTACGAGTGCAAAGGACGTGAGTTTTTCTTTGGTATTCCTGCAGGTGCTTAAGGGTAAGCCAGTGCTCAAATAACTTCCTAAATTGGAGCCAAAACGTTTGATTAAGCTTCAAGAGTAGTACTCCCAAGCTGTTGGAGAAACAAGTTCTGTACTGCCACAAAAAGCCTTTCCTGAGCTTTTCTCATCATGTTTTACCGCTCATAAATATTAAAAAATAAACTCTGTAACTTTTCTAGTGTGGAAGGGCCTGTTAAAACCCAAACTAGAAACTTCAGTTTCCTGTGCTGAGCCTGTTCTGTGCTGCCAGGAGTGAAGTCAGATGGCCAGGGCAGCTCCTGCCGTGGGCGTCGAGAGCTCACCCAACCCTCTCCACCTGCTCCACCGTGAGTGCACTCATGTCTTACGATGCTCCAGCTGCTCGTAAAGCAAATACCTCTCCTCTGTCAGGTAGCTTCCTGCGATTTGTGCTGTGGAGGGTTTTTTGCGTGCAGGTCACATAGGCCTGAGGATATTTAAGCAGACATTCTTCTCGCATCCAATGAAAGTATTGCTTCTTGAGGAGAAATGATAGCTGGAGTGGTAAGGAAAAGTCACAAATTCCTGTTCTGATTTTAGCTTCTCTCCTGGAGTTCTGTATAGCATTTACCTCCTCTTCCTGACATTGCATTGTTCCTGTTTTGAGAAGAGAGTTGAAATTTTTAAAAGGAAAAATTGGGGGAAGGAGACATCCCTGTTAGCTACAAGAAGTGCAGTCTTCTCTGGCAATGCTGAGGCTTTTTTTTTTTTTTTCCTGATCAAATGCTACCTGAATTCTCTGAACAGTTCTTCTCACTTTCATGCTGTATCTTCTTGCTGTGAATGATTTATTATCCCGAACAACTAGCTTATTCCCCATGGTTTCTTACGAGCCTTGGAGATCTTTCTCATCTTGGCATTGTGAGTCTGTCCAGTCATCTTTCATAATGTGGACAATTTCTTAGGTTTGATTATTAGTTTTCCACAGCCTTGCTGTCCTCAACTCCTTAAACAACCTGAATGACAAAGGGTATGTAAAAAAAATAAAGTTTTAAGAATACAGATCAGTATGTTGCTGGCTCACCTCTTCAGTTTATGGGTCAGTCTGGGTGATGCTCATAGCCTGCTTGAAATCTGAACAAATATTTGAATATTTAAAATAGGTATCATCAGGTTTCTGAGTTAATGGACAGTGGCTATAAACTGAAGAGTACGAAATGGCACCAGCTGGTTTGGATACTCTGGTAACCCCAGTCTGCCTCGGTTCTGCATAATGGAGGTGTAGTTTCTGTGAAGCTTCGATAGGATAATCACGTCTCGGAAGATTCATTTTCTTCACAGCCCTTGGCTGTGTGGGTGCAGCTTTCAACAGGAGAAGGTAATTTTTTGGATCCCGATGGCTGCTTTGAGGATCTTTCTCCACCTGCCCTTGCCGGCATCTCGGCACTTTTCTTCCTCACCTCTCCTTTCACATTTTGTAGTATTTGACAATTTTTAAACCAGGTATTTTTATTATTAGCCACCAGCATCGCCCTCAAATCTCTTTTGTGTGTCAGCCATCTCTGCTGGTCTCTGGTCAGCTGAAGTGTTGGAGGTCGGGATCACGTTCCGTTTGCTCACCCGGGTTGCGCTGTTACCCAGCTCTGCTGTCGCTTCCTCTCCCGCTGCTGGTCGTGTCCTCGCAAACCGCAGCCGCTGCTGAGCCAGTTCTGCCCGCGAGGTCGCCCGCTCGGCACGGCTCTGCGCACTGCCGCCTCACGCTTGGGAAGCGGTGGGTGCAGAGGTAAGGCTGTGCCTGGGTGCGTCTCCTCTAACAGCCCCACACGAGGCGCGCAGGTCTGGCTGTAAAGAAATTGCTCTGGGATACTGCTATTTATGCAGATCCTTTTTAAAGGGTACTTTGGGAGAGTGAATAGTTCAGAGCCTGGTTATAGTCTAAATCCAGACTGGATGTGTAAAGAATGATCTGTGCCAATTGCCCTGGAGCTTTTATGACTTCATGTTGATGGTCGGGACTCCTCTGGGACATACAGCTCCAAACCCCACAGACCCTGTTCCTAGAGCTGCCGGTCTGAATGGGACAAAACCGGTACTCCCTCTGGGATGGATGGGCACCGCAGGGAGGGCAAGGTGCGCTCCTGTTCTCTATACTGGTCCTGTTCTCTGGGAAAGGACCGCAGAAATTTTCAGGGGCTCTGGATTTCTCTCTTCCATGGGCATTAAATGCTCCAACAGGATTGTTCAAAGAATCCCCGATGTGTTACAGCCCTCCAGGTTGCTCTTCCTTCACCTGGCAGTCCGTGTGCCAGATCCTCCCTTTGGGTCCGGGCGGCGCAGGGATGGCAATGTGACCGCTCTAACGAGCGGAAAATCTGCTGATGCTCCCCTCCAGGAGAAGGGATGATAAAAAGGAACTGGAGGTGACTTCAGCGCTGCGGTTGGGAGGGCTGGGGGACCGGACTCGACTGCAATTCCCAAACACCCGCCTGAGCGCCCCTTCCCTGTCCCCGGCGGGAAGAGCTCCCCCGCGCCGGCTGCTCTCGCTCCCCACGAGGTGGCAGTAGGTTGAAGGGAAACCCGGCGGCGGCTTTCCCGAAAAACGCCGCCCTGGGAACCTGCCGGGCTGCAGGAGCCCGTGGGGGTGATGGGGTGGGCTCTCCACCTTCTTCTCCCTGATTTCGGGAGTGCGTTAAGGGGTGGCCGTGCGTCCTCCAGACCTACTCGTGTCTCTGGGAGCGGGGTGGAAGGGAGAGCGGGGCAGCCCCAAATCCCGAGTGGATCGGTGGGGTGCGTGCGGGATGTTACCTGGCTCAGGCCCAGGAGTTTGGATGCTCATCAGACGCAGCATCGGTGGCTTTGCGGTGCCTGGGTCAGTCCTGAATGCCGCAGCCCTCGTGTGAATAGGGACATGTTACATCTCCGCAGAGCATCACTTCCCACCTCAATAGGCAAAATCAAGTTTCCTTCATAAAAATAAATGTCCTGGAGTGACCGCATGGCTGAAGTCACTGGGAAGGAGCCCTCACCTCCCGGCCAGGGGCTGCAACAGGAGAAGTTGGCAGGAACCGGCCAAAAATTTGTCGCTGTGTGTCAGCTTAGGGACAATCTCCGCAAACTGATTTCTGGGTCTCGCACCAGAGCCTGCAAAGGGAACAGCGAGGCGGGCAAAACGTCGCCGGATTTGTCACACAGAGTACGCGGACATGAATCTGAAGACCTTGCTGGGAAGCAGCCCTTAGCGGAGCAGACCGTCTCCGGGCCAAGCTGCAGGAGCGGTAGCGTGGCTCTCACGGGTACCTGTTGTGCGTGGTTTGGGGTATAAGAGTAGCAGGAGTCCTACAGCCGTGCGACGTGGATGGTGGCCTTGACTGGGGGAAACGTTGGCTGTGGGAGGAGAGCAGTAGTGGGTGCTGCTTGGTGGCGGGTGTACTGGAACACAGCTGGAAGTAGTGACCGCTAGCAGATGCTGCCCAAGCTGTAAACCAGTGCTCCGTGGGTATCCATATCTTGTCATATATTTACAGGCAGAAATCGCATCTCATTTATGCACAATGATGCAGTGGAGTAAATCCTATAAAGTAATATGCTTTGAGAATATGGATGCTGTGACCGAGCTCTCTGTTAACGCACGCGCACAGGTTTGAAGAGGGAAACCAGCCCCTTTCTGTCCTGTCCTGCTGGGGGACGAGGCTCAAGTGCAGTAAGTTTTTCCCATCAGAGTGTGGTCAATGGAACAATCATACACTGTGTTGATCAGGAAAAGGATGTGGGAGTTTGAGTGGAAAAACTGATCCTATCATGCTAATGGCACAGAGTAGCAGGAAGGATGGCAAACACGATACTCCGCCGCACTCGGCGGAAAGAGCACAGAATGATGCTGTGGCTGTGGAGGCTGGAGTCAGCCGTGGTCTCTACTGCGAGCATGGGAAAAGCTGGACCAGAAAGCAGAAAGTTACTGATCTTACACTTCTCTGCTGGGAAGAAGGGCTTTTTTCCAATTCTTTGGGGAAAAGCAAGCGTTAGGCAACATCCCAAAGCTGTCAAAATGGTGGGAGAGACAACTGGAGGAAAACTTATTTTTAGTTGCTTGGAGGCTCCAAACGAGAGCAGTGGGAAGATGAAAAAAAAAAGGTGGGACTCTCGGTGGGACCTTCTTGCTTGGCTGGTAGGCAGTTCCAAACCCAGGGATAAACAGGACCAAAACAAGGCTCAAGGGAAGGCATTTATGCCTCTCCTGGCAGCTGCTCTAACACCTTGTGAAGGGGGCTAGAAGTGGGAACGTGCCTGTCATTGGTATTTGCAAGTTAAGGTTTTGGTGCAGATGCTGCAGCAGGTCATGCGATGGGAAGATACTCCAACAGTAACTTTTCCAGTGTCACTTGGAGTTGTCTTTGGGGTGAATGGGTATTTTGGCAGGCTTGAAAACCTCTTTGTACGTGAGATGACAGTGCGTCCTGGCCTACAGTTAGATCTTGGTCAGGGATTTGAGCTTCATGGCTAAAAACTACCTACCAAATTAGCCCCGGCACGCTGCCAGCCAGGCGGGCAGCCCTCGCAGCCCCACTGCTCCCCGAGGTTTTCAGCGGAGTTGGCTGTTTCTGCAGCCCAGCCCTGAGCTGGAGAAGTTGCCGTGTGAGACAGGTCCTCAACTTGCCCGCTTGCAGCCACTGTAAAAATGGAAGTGTTTAAACCTGAGAACAAGGAAATGTCTTTCATTTGTCCTCCTTTGGAGGACTGTCTGGCCGGGAAAGGGTCCCATATGGAATGGGATTTTTTCCTAGCAAGCTGTTAAGGGTCGCATGTGGTGTATGGGACCATTACCAACCGTGGGTCAGGAAACGGTTATCTGGTGAGAAGCACCAGCTCTGTTTGCTTCTCAAATGGCACGTGTTCGCAGCGTTCTGTAAACCAGATGTTTTAAAATGAAATAGCTGCAATTGTGCAGAAAGCGCTGGTCCTGCAGGCACCCCATCACCCCGCTGTGGGCTCCCGGCCCCTTCTCACGTTGACGCTGTGGGCACCAGCGGGTGATGATGCAACATTGAAGTGAAACTGAGTGGTGGAGTGAAGGTGTGCGGAAACAGATCGTTGATGTAACTTGCCCTAAAATCAGCCCCGTGGTGTAAATTGGTACCGACTCCAGTCTCTTCCAGCTCGCTTTTGGCACTCGGGGTGCAGCTTGTGTCGCAGTGACGTTTGCATGGACATAGCCTAGTTTACAAAACTGCTTTGCATCCGGGTTTGCCCACCCTCCTCACGTGCTGACGGTTTTATACCAGTAAGAGAGTGGGTATTAATTAATTTATTTTAAAGCAGCTATGTGCTTGTCAGTCCTTGTTGGGTCAAAAATGCTCTGAAGTCACCCATTCCTCAGCTTGCTCTTTTAATTAAAAACACGGACCCTTAAAAGAGGATTGTACTGTCTCCAACTATTCAAGACATGGCAAATGTTAGTGCAGCAGAGTGTGAATTGCTTGCCGAGAGCCATCCTCTACCCTGGCCTCACATCTATTACCAAGTGTAAACTAATGAATAAAGAGCTGGCGTTTGTCACAATATCCAGCATAAGGGCTTTCAAAAAGTGCTGCAGGCTGACATGGAAAGATTGCAAGAGGCTGCAGCCCCTGACCTCAATAAAGGCTTCAAAGGAGGCTCCTGAAAAGTTTTTTGCAGCACAAAAAAGAATTTCTCCTGGTAATGTAGCAGCCAGTGCACTTTAATAGCTAAAACTACGTCAAGGCTTCTGCTGACTGGGTGGAAATGACATCTTTGTTTTGCATGTAAATGCTGTTCTGTGATGTCTTTTTTGCTCCGTTAAAAAAAAAAAAAAAAAAAAAAGGAAAAAAAAAAAACGCAGTGCTGTTCTTACAGGATGAAGGTACCAGCTTATGGAAGCAGCTTGCGAGGGAAGGAGGAGCGGGGGAGCAAGAGCCACGCAGGTACCAGTGCCCCTGTTCCTGCGACGGGCTGGGATGCCGCAGTCCCGGCTCCCAAGGAGAGAGGAGACCCTGCCTCTCCCAAAGGAAAAGTGGGAAATCGGCGACGGCTCAGGCACACTCCTTTGCTGTGGGGTGGTTTGTCCCAGCAGCAGGAGCCCACAAACACGCCTGGGGGGGCAGAGGCAGCGCAGGGGCTGTGCAGGAGGAGGGAGCGGTAGGATGCGCAGTGCTGTTCTTGGGGGGACGCGGCTGTGGCCGTAGCTTTGGCCATCATCCCTCTCTCCGGCTTTCAGCTGTTCCAGCTGTTTAGCCGCCCGGTGTCAGGGTTACGCTCCATCACACGCCAGGTCATTTGCTTTACGCGGTTGGCTTTGCCCTATCTCTTCTCTCTCGTCAGGCTGCAAGTCCTAAAGCCAGAGAGAGACCCGCTCTCTGCCTGCGCGCTGGACCATCCCCTGCTGGACGGCGTTCCCAAGGCTGGGAACCATCACTGCGGAGACGCTGGCCGCTGGTGAGAGGAAAGACTGGGGGCAGCTCATCTGGCCAAAGCAGTTTGTCTCTAATTAAGTTGAAAATTGTCATCCTGTCTCTCCTCCTGCCTGCAGCCAGCCCGAGGCGTCAAACACGGGCCGCGGGCAGCCGACCCTCGCTGCCACCGCTGCGCCGGCCAGCGGGCTGCACCCTGTGGTGCAGGCAGAGCTGGTAGCTCCACATCGGTGACATCTTTCCAACCCTTTTTTGTTTGCTAAGCCCCAAAGTAGGGAGCAGGAGGTGACAAGCAGCTGGTTTGGCTCTTTCCTACAGCCCAAAGACATCATCCGCTGGACAAAGATGGAGCACAAACGCCTGCCACCTGTGGCTCTGTCTTTGCTCCCCTCCTAGCGCTGTTATGGACCTGGAGAGCCCAGGTGATGGGGAAGTGGTGCGGTGACAGCTGTATGTATGACACAAAACCAGAGACTGTCCCAGTACCAGGTTAGGGACATTGGTGCACATCGGGCTGAGCTGGAAAACCGCCTGGAGGTCAGATCTGGGAAGCTCAAGGTGGAGGCAGATGCTTCCTCCTCTTCCTCTTTTCACACCTCGGTGGGACTTGGGAGGAGTGGTGGGGACAGGGTGAGGGATCAGGGGTGAACAGAGGGAGGGCAGAGACACACCTGAAAGGACCGAATTTCCCGGCTTTTAGGAATTTAACCCTTAGTGTTCTCTCATCCTGGATTTTGTTTGCAAATCCAAAATGGGGAAAGATTTTGGTAACCTCATAGTATCACCAACAGTTTGTTAAAAGACTAATTGCCAAGTAGCTTATGCATGTGGGACCATTAGTAATTCTGTAGCTATGCAAATTAAAACAGTGATGTATGATTTATAGCTTTAATAATGTTCTGAAGGCTCTTAAATTTTAATCACTTGCAACATCCTTTTTAATATTCAATTACTTTATTAACTAATTAGGTCACTTGCTGAAAAAGCACATAAGGCTGGTGCTATTTTAATATCAGCTGAACATCACAAAATACCTTTGAAATGGTGTAAATGGTTTATTTATTTTAAATAGATCATTAAGATGCTATAATTAATAAATCAATTACGGGAAAAAAAGACAAGAAATTGATAGATGCCAAACCACAATAGTAGTGGCTTCTCTGCTTACTTTATACATGTTCCCAAGGATGCCGAACTCCGTGAACGTGGCCACCGAAGCACCTTCCTCGATAATTCGTATGCAGCTGAAGGGATAAGGTTCAAGATATGCTCGGTTCATTATAGATGCTTTTTGTATGAATTTAGCTTTCTGATTGATAAAAGCTCCACAAACGACCTTGAAAAGTTAAAGTATTTAAAAGGACAGCCCTCCTTTACAGCTTGCTCTTTTGTCTGTCTCAAAAAAGATAAAACCGTAACATCTTAGTCCTGCTAATGCCGGGATGAAAGGCAGAGCTCTGGAGGGAGGGAAGGTGGGCTGCTAATCGGTGACCGACCTGCTCTGCTCCAAACGGCCGAGCACTTGCTCCTGCCCAAGGACAGAAAGTTGTACCCCTGCAAAAGCCACAAAGACGCTCGTCTGTGGTGCGGAGGTTTACACCTCCGCTTCACACCAACCCTTGACGTAAAACCTGAAGTCTGAGACGTTGAGTTTGTCACCAGTGTGGCTGTAACTCTGAAACAGACTTCGAATAATTCTGTTTTAAAACTCAGTAATTAAAGGTAAGAAAAATACTATTCGAGGAATTAAGTCAATCTTTTTAACAGATTTTGGCTTAAATTATATCAATGTGATGATACAGAGTGAAATAGTTTTCGCTTGAGAAGTTGCTAGAAAAGATCTGCAGTAATTACAGCAACTACAGAGCACTCAGCTTCCTATTTTAACTTTTCTTGCTTCCATTTTCTTGTAACTAAAAACCTGTAAATCGGAGCGAAAAGCTTAACGCTCCAGTGATCTTTCTGTTAAACTAAGATTGCCCTTTACAACTGAGTTGCAAAGAAAACCATTCCAAATCTCAATTTACAGCGTGTTTCCTGGGAATTCAAACGTACCTGGTCCGTCTGGCTGTAAAGCAGAGTCCGGGTGAGGTACGAGACTGCTGCTCCAGGTCCCCAGAACCAGAAAGAAAAGCTCCTCCTCCTCTGTCCCGGGGAGGCTGCAGACCCGGGAGTCCACAGCTGACTGTAACGTGTGCCATTACTGTGACTTAAGATAAAAATCATAGGTTTTTTCCTCAAAGGAAAATTCTACTTTGTTAACATTTCTCATCAAAATAATTATCACTGCTTCAAGAGGTTCCTGTTCGGTGTGAGTAGCCACTGAAAGGAAGAACGTTCTAGACTAACCTGGGCTGGAATAGACAGCTGTGCAGAAGGGATAAGGAGCCTAAAATAATGCTAAATCCACTTCACATTTTTTGGGAGCTGCCACCGGACATAAAGGCACAGACCAATGTAAATACGAGATACCGCACGTTGCTACAGGCTGGGACAACACATGATGCTACACACCTCGGAACAAGCGCAGATACAACTCTTAGGGCGTCAGAGAGATTTATACAGTCAAACGAGGTCAGTGTCACTGCTTTTAAGAGTGTTTATTTCACCCTACAACAATCCCGTTGTACAACATGGCACACGGGGTGTTCTTCATCTCCATACAAAGCCCCAGGTCGCAGTCAAATAGGTGCATTTTTATCACGTTCCTGTAACTTCTCCCCAGTCATTTATTCACGTGATCGTGTCCCGTGTCGCTCAAATCATCTGTGTAGGAAAACCCCCACATCCTCCCCTCTGGCAAACCAAAATAAAAGGCAGACTGGTTGGAGTTGCAAATAAAAGGTCACCGCTGCCTCAAACGCAACCGGTACCAGGAGAAATAAGGAGGCAAAATGCAGCCGAAAGGACGCACGCAGCTTTGTGAGCGCAGCTCTCGCCCGCCTTCCCCGCCACGGAGCCACCGCTACCCGGGAGCCGGCCTTAACCTCCCCGCCTCGATTCAATGTGACAGTGACACTTCACAGCACATTGCATCCAATCTCATTTGAAGCTGACAAAGATTGTTTCTGTTTTATATCTATTGGTTTATTAATGGCCTACAGCCTCTTAAGCAGATGCATATTCATTAGATAGCCAGCTGTTAGGAGGTTCCCAGATGTCGAAAGTAGCTCTGTCTTGGAATGCTTTCTTTTTTTTCCCCCTTATTGTGAAACAAAGTAATTGTAGCTCTATTAAAGAAGCAGTTAATTACTGAACCAGTACCTTATGGCATGATTTAAAAAAAAAAAAAAAAAATCAACAAACTGCAAATTTGTGAGGAGTAAAGACATTTTTGAAAATAGAGATGAGCTGAGCCGTCGCTGTGCTGTACACACGCAGAACGTGCATCGATGTACAGACCTGGGTTACGCCACCTAACAGACCCTCAGGCTGCAGCCATCCGGGGAAACACTAAGCTCTGCAAAGGCACCTTTCTTCATTTTCGACATTCTGCAGAATTTCTCTCTTTCCTCTTATCCTTCCTTATCTGAATAGTGGATGCAGAAGCACATAAAACATGAAAATGAGACACATCTCAGTTTTTAAAGGTCATTTTACACGCAGAAGCAACTTCCCCAGCATCCCAGCTAGATAAAACTGTGACCAGACCATTGAACAAGCTGTACAGATTGACTTACAAATTCCACAGGCCATCCTCTGCAGTCTCACAACATTAACCAGGCTCACCTAGTTGTCTTTGCAACTTACTATTTTTTCCCTTTCTTCCTTCGTTCCTCAAAGTGCTAAAAGTGACCTCCCAAAACGCAGCCCTTGGCAGCATGGTTAGAACAACCACTGTCCTCCCACCCCCCCGGGGAAGCCCTTCTCCCACAGAAATGTTTAAAACATTAAAGTCAGCTCCAAGTCCAAGTGGTCTGGGGAAAAAGATTCACACTGACTCTTTGTTTCTGGCTGCTGGGAAGGGCGAGCGTGGCCGCTCGCTCCCTCTCGTCCCACCGCACCCGGCAGAGGCGGCAGCAGCGCTGCTGTGTCCCCGAGAAGGGGCTGCGCTTCCATTACCGACATCGGCAGAAGAGGGAAACTGCTGTTCCCACGCAGGGCAGAGCTCCTGGGTGGAATAATCGGAAGCGTACAGGTATTCAGGATTTGGTTTCCAGTTCTCTCATTCATACTTTTTGGTTTTGCCAGTCAAATCTATCAGCAACTACCTCGAGCCGTACAATAAGCAATTTGCCACTGAGCTGACAGTTTTAACAACAACAAAAAGTTTCCTTTGCAGTCAAATTAAGTGTTTGGCTTAAAACAAAGAGTTTCGGTGTGTGTGCAAACCCAATGGGTTTGCCTGAAACAATTCTGAATTTTAGTCAGTGATGGCTTGGAACAAAACAGGGAGTGGGGGGAGAAAAAAAGTTTAAAAAAAAAAAAAATGACATTGCCATTAAAAGCTTTAATCAGAACCGAGTGCTGGTACTATAAAGCGTCATATGCTATAAAAGTGTTTACAGTCATGCAGGGAGGAACGTGGAGGCAATTTTGTAGAGTGACTCCTGGAGCAAAGGCCTCTGAGAATAAAAGTGTCTTTAGATATTTGTTATCCTGTTATAGTCGGTATCACCTTGAGTACACAACGCCTGCCTGCATTATGTAAACACCCCATTGATAAATCCCTCCCCCACCTCCCTTAAGCTGTGTCAGACTGCTCTTCGCTGACAGATAGAGCCGAAACAGATGCTGCTATAAATACCCTTGTTTAGCTGTTTGGAATATAATTTCTTTTGTAGAACATGGTGGATGCTCTGGTTATCACTGAACTTGCACCTGTGCTGGAATTTATTACTCCTTTCTACACATCAAGATGCATTTTTGGAATGATTCCACAAATACACACAGAGGGATAGATGCTGATGCCCCTTTCTCCTCTTCTTGAGGCATCATTTACAAAGCGTTTCACTAATTTTACCTGAACTCTTAAGTTTAGAAGCTACAGAACGCAGCGGTGGTAAAAGTTTACCTCTTACAACCAAACGAACAGTTAATTCCCTCTATTTACTCCCTGTAGGCTCCAAACTCCCACACTGCTTTTCAGCTATGCCAGCAGCGGTCACAAGGCTTAGTCTGGGGTTTTAAACCTCACAGACTTTGGACACTACCATGAAAATATAACCACTCTTATTCATTTTTTAATTTTTTAATTTTTTTTTTTAAGGCATGCAGAGTACAACTTGTGAATGGTCTCGGGGAAGAGCAAGGAAGTCAGATTTTTGCCAAGGGGCAGTGGGGGAAAGCCAAATACACACCAGTCTGACCACGTAGTCAAGTGCTGCATAGCACACCACCAGCCAGAGGTGGACACTTCACAGTCACAGCTGGACCTGGCTTGGAAAACGAAGAAAGGAGCTGTACTAACATAGTAGCATGATTTAGGTTATTTTAGGCAGCAGCTGATAAATGGTAGATCTGTCATCATTCATACAGTAGCTCATTTGTATTTTCACCTGGAAAGATTATTTCTATTTTTAATATACTATTTTGCTCCTACATGAAATATCAGAGATGGAAACATTTTATGATATCCATTTAAACAAGTTCAATACTGTTTTAAGCAAACACAACCCATTTTATAGTCAGTCTTTATCTAAAGATGTAAAGCATATTCTGCTAAGCGCTGCTACCTGTGATCCATGTTTTTTAACAGGGGGAGACAAAGGATAAGAATTCCATGCAACAGGCTCTCATCCCGGCAGGGTGAAGACGCATGGCAATACTCCTGGCCCAGGTTCTGAAGGAATCTTTCTGGGTTTTCTTTTCTGATGTTTATTTTGGTTCCAAGGATTTCCTTCTCATCCGCCCGCAGACAATCTGGCTGGATGAAAAACCTTCTTTCCACACTCCATACAACCTTCTTCATAGTTAGCGTACTGATCCGCAAGATGAACAACGTACAGCAGGGGCAGCGAATCAGGTCAGTACTACAACTGCTCCATAAGCCTATACACCTTTCACTCAGATATAATGGAGACAACCACAAAGATCCACTCTGAACTGACCAAATGCTCTCCACTGGAGTTATTCTAACCCCTGGCAAATGTGCTTCAGCAGAATTAATCTCTTGTTATAAGCTATACCACTGATTCCTCTGAAGAGACGTGAGCAACCTAAACAAGGACATGGCCTTTCAACTCAAAGCCGACTATTTAACCTGCTAAACCTACCTTAAAAGGACAGCATTATGAAGAGACTCGCCCTACCCATCAGAAAGCCTTCGGAAGCCTACTGAGAAGCGCTGCACCCCTTCAGCACGACTAAGATAGCAACATCGACCATGGGTTTAGTTTTCCTCACCACCCATCTACTGTCCCAGGAATTCGTTTTCTTCCCACCTCAATTTTGCACGGATTGAACCAGTTTGAATCTTCCCATCTGTTAGAACTAGAGGTTTTGAAGATGATTATTCCAAATAAGTTTAAAGGTTTCAGAACAGGAAGCAGAGCGATCTCTCCTACTCAGCCGTTAAAGCCTGCCTTGATTACTTTGATGTAACAACACTTGAAAGCTCCTATTCTTTGAAACTAATTTAAACACATTGAATTGTTGAAAGATTAAAAACCGCAGTCAGCTAATTACACTCACTCTCATCTCTTATTCAGCAAATGAATCACTTTTCATTACCACTTAGCTGAAGTACATGAATTTCTGCCTAATTAGAAATGTTGTAGATGGAGCATTAGCAAGGCTGGAGTGGGTCAGGATATCTTGCCTGCTTCATTTTTAATTCCTAACAGTAGAGCCAGATAGGAAAGGCTTCAGATAAGAAGTCATTAAACAATTTTAAATTATTTATAAAAATTACTTTGCCCAAATTATAATTATTTTTTTTCCCAAATGCTCTCATAAACGTCAAATGGAATGAAAGGAAAAGCAGCCCAACATTGATTTTAATGAACATTTTAATGTTATGTATAACAGAACATTATGAATACAATGGAAACAAAGTTTTATCAATTTAATAATAAAAAAGAAATCCAACATAAGAAAAGGGAGGCAATAAATTTCATACCTATAGTATAGTGCTTATTCTTAACAATATTCCCAGCTTGTGAATATAACAATGTCTTTGTATTCCAGATTCTAGAATCATGATTCATGTGAACTTAAATGCAGGATTACAGAAAGGAAAAAACAAAAACCCCCCAAACCTTAATTCATTCTTTTGTTTTCAGTAAATCAGTAAAATCTTTGACTGCTACAGGTTTCCTTTATTAATATATATATTTTTTTTTTACTCCTTTATTGGATTCCACAGCTGCTAGTGCCATATTTACACAAAAGAATCACCAAATGTTGTATAAAAGCTAAGATTCAATGCTGTTGGATTAGGGAGGGTTATAGATTTACATAACTTAAGTGTAATTAACCTTGCTATTTTTTTGTAATGATGCAAAAAATAAGTATTTTTGCCTTTTGACTGCTGCCGATGCCCTAAACCAGTGGCTCCATAGGGATATTGGTGGTACAAAGGATGCTAAGTGCCACTGTGAAAGAACTGCAAGAAAGTGCATTTTCTGAAAGGAAACCTTCCAGCAGTGTTGGATAAAGCTTCTCCCAGACTTGCACTGGGTATCAGTTATAACAACAGAAGCATGTTAAGACCCCAAAAATCTGTTGATCACCACATTGCTGAGAGAGGATTTTGACAATAAAAATTTGGGTAATACAGCAGTGTGGCTGGAATATTAGCAAAAGTATATATACATTCCAGGTCCCTTTGAATTAGCCATAATCACATATGTAAGCCATTTTTTGGACAAAAATATATATTCTTATAAAAAACTGATCATAGTACTTGTGTGAATTCAATTGCGGACTCAGTGGTAGTAAAAGGAATGATCCAACTATGACAAAGCGATCAGGGAGAGGGGGAAAAAGAAAGTCAAGCTCTTCAAGAAAAAAAAAAAGTATAAAATTAGATTCAAACATTTTTACCCAACCCCCATTCCAGTCTTCCATCAAGTCTCAAAGTTAAAATTGGTTCTTCTACATAGGAAAGGTTTTTTGATGGTCTCAATACAAATTATTTTGCAAAATCATCTAACACATTCCTCAGAAGAACCTTTCACCTCTCCAGAATTTGAACACTAGTTATTTCAACACTTAGAAAATAGCTTTTGGTTCTTCATGTAGACACTTTAACTGATAAAGAAAAAAAAAAAAGGTATTGATCAGTGTTTTCCACCCCTTCTCCAGCTATATTTGTGCAGCTAAAAATCCTTCATTCAGTCTGCCCATTTATTTCATTTCATTTTATTTATTTTTACAATCTTTATTTGCTAAAATTGGCAAAATTTGCAAAGGCATCTTGCTTGGGTTGTACAGTCCCAGGAGTCAGAGAGGTCATCGCGATATTGGGTACCCCCATTCCTATTGCACCCGTCAAACCCATTCCTGTAGCTGGAACACCCATGTTCATGTTCATTCCCATCACTCCCTGGTTCATCATAGGTGTGGGTCCCATGGAGGTCATTCCCATCGTACCTGACATCACACTGGGCATTCCCATCCCCACAGAGATGGGCCCTCCCATCAACGGGCTTGTCTGGGGTCGAACAGGCATCATGTTAGGCTGAGGATTGAGGTTCACGGCTGCAAAGTTTTGAGTCATGACATTCATAGGTTGTTGCATATCTGCAAAAGAGAACAGGATGAAAAAAAAAAATCATTAACCAGAATCTGATGCTGGAGGTGCTCATGTATTTTAAGAAACTTATGTGGTAACTGCTGCGAACAAAGATACGACGGCCAAAAATGTAGCCATTTCGCTCATTTCCCAATTTTCTGTGTGAATACTCAGAAAATTTTTGTAAGAGTTTTAAATAGCATTTTATAACAATACATGGTACTATGCATATTCTAGACAAGTTTTAGAGATTAGGAAGCCTGATACAGCAATGGTGCAAACTCGACAGTAAACCCACGCACAGACAGAGCCTTCTAGCATGCCAGTCGCTGTTTAGATAATACCACTTGTGTCAGAACCATCGCAATTGTTTAAGAAACAGTTATGACTAAACACAGGAAAACAGTAATCGACAGAATACTCCAACTCAAGGACAACCTACTAAACACATACAGGGCTCAATGTGCATGCAACACAGTGCAATCATCACTTACTTTGTTGCTGCATCATGGCATTAAGCGATGGCTGCTGGGGTTTGGAAGGCTGCATCCCAGGTACTAAATTGTCCAAACTGATATTTACACTGGGATCTGACCAAGTTGAGGGTAGAGTTTTGCTTGCATTCTTCTGGACCATCTCTGTGGTTGCATTATAAAGAGGGTTAGACTTCGGCATCATAGCGTTCACGCTTTGCAGAGGCTAAAAAAGAAAAGTTTGTTGGGATACACTTGAAACAATTTACCAACAGGAATCACGACTAAACAACAAGTGTTACTTTTTCCATGGAAGACAATAAAAAGCCAATGAGATTTTTAGCTATGAACTTTAGCTCTTCCAAAGCAGTGTTGCCATATGCCATTAGAATGGGTTAAAAGAGTATTTTGTAAGCTAGCATTAAGCTCCCATATCAACATGTGGAATGACAGTGATGACTTGCAGTCAAGTTTTGCACTCAAACATCCTGATTTTTTTCCTCCTAACACCAAGTTAACCTGTTACGGTTTCAAAAAACTCTCTCCACTGAAGCAGGCACTCCTGTGTTTTGGAGAACAGACCAGTCCTCACCTCCATCTACTTCAGGCTGGAAGCCTGTAACATTCTGTGGAGGATGGCTGCAAGGTTTAAAATATCATCAACCTCATCTTCCCCAACAAAGCAGCAACACTTCAGAGAACAATGACTACCGTCTCAGAGAAGACTATCTTACAAAAGGAGGTTTTTCAAGAACATTTAACATCTTTCTTTTTTAGGTGGTTACTCAAACATTTTTGGACAAAACTTTCTTACAAAATGCTGATCACAACATCTGAGTGACTAGGTATGGATTCCAGGAATGGAATAGATTCATTTTCAATGTAGTGATTAAGGAGAAGGCAAGAGATTAATTGAGGAAGGTCATTAGCAAACTGTACAAGTACCAGCATACCTGTGACCTTGACATGGGTAAGTTGATGCCCACAGTATTGGAGTTCATCATAGAGAAATTCATACTTAGTGAAGAGGTCATGGTTGTCTGAGAGGGGCCCATCAAATCAAAAAGATCAGTAGAATTTGAAGCAGCTGGAGGCTGGCCAGAAGCTGGCTGTGAGCTACTGAAAAGCTCTATAGCTGGCTGCTGCGCCGTGCTGCTGAAGAGCTCTCCAGATGAAGCACTGGGACAAGGAGAAGCTTGGTTGAAGGCACTCCAGTCACCAAAGTCTCCATTTCCACTTGTTGCTGTACCTGTAGGAAAGGCAACAGTATGGAGGAAGGAAGACAGAGAAGAAAGACAGAAGAGTTAGAGAAAGGCACTGAGCAAATGCCATATTCCGTGAACTGAAACAAATGAGAGCTGATCTGTGTCCGTCCAGATTAACATCTGCAGGTAGAACCTCCATCTGGACATCATTCCCTCTCATGAATATTCCAACAAGTTTAACAAGGTAGCAAAGGAAATATGAAACACCCATGCACAGAAAGTAGAAGGATGTTTGACAACATGTCACCTGTGGATGCAAGACAAGTAGGGACAGGTTTTCTTTAGTTGAGATATGACTGAAAGATAACTTCGATGTAGATTGGAGGCTCCAGTCAAAACAACACCTAGAACTTTGATAATATTTATCAGCTTTTTATCTTGTCACTCTGGTATTTGCTGAGACAGCAGTTGTTAGGAATGAGCCACTTGGTAAAGCAAATTCCATCATGATAAAACAGAGACGACGACTTCAAAAATTGGTTATATACAATTAGTCGCTCTTTGTATAAAACAACGCCGAGGGGAATAAAAACCAGAACTTTGAAAGCAGGTTGCCAGGGAATTCTTATTTGAGGCAATGAGGAATAATTTATTCCCATCCCATGAAGTACTCATGTAAGACATATTAAGTTTTCTACGTTGGATTCCTCAGCTGTAGCTTGAAGCAGAAATTCAGTCTTGAATCTAGCAATTTTCTCAGCAGAAGCTTTGCTGAACTCTCAGTTCATCACTTGAACTTTGTTTCATTTCAACATACCAGGGTTTTGCAGACAAGCATTTAAATCAAAACACAGCAACTTACAGCTCTCTCTGTATCTTACCGTGAGGAGCCTAACAGTATAAGCTGTTTATAGACAACTGCTAGGGTACCTATTTCAGGATCACAGATGTCCAGAGACACAAACCAGTGAACTGAGAACATGTCATAACCTTTGAGTCAAATGGGAGGAGATGTTCTCTCCCTTAAAGACACGTGTTTTTCTATTAGCAAAAAAAGGGTTACTTCACAGGAGTGATAAGGGAAGAAAAGCTTACAAAAACATCTACAGGAGATGCTAAAAATAAAGCAACACCATTTAAACAATTCTCACTGCTACATCATGAATCGTGTTCCAAGTTTGGGCCACTATACAGGTCAGCTTTTTGATTATGTCACTGATGTACTTTTGGTACTTCAGCTAAGTCACAAGCAATGTCACTGCCATATGAAATGAACTTTGAGTTCTAATGAACAGTTAAATCATGCCTTGAATTTCTTTAGATGGGCAAATGAAGGCTCAGACACGTAAAGCTGGGGTCGATGAATCTCGTGCCAGTTTCCACTTCCCAACCCACACAACAGCTAGGTCTGTAGCGGCCAGCCAGAGCAATTTTCTACAACTGCATGCTATCCACTCAAGGGTAATCACAGTAGTCTTTTGCACTCCGTGTAAATATTTAGCAACATACACCTTCAACCTTTAGTCATTTTTATATTTACCAATTCATTAGAATTTAAAGAATAGTAGGAGAGTAATTCCGTTCACAAAATCAGAGTGTCGCCGACATCTTCAGTGCATGAAGTGCACTAATATTCATTAGCTTAGGGCCTTACTAGAACATTTGCTTTGATCTCCCTCATGAAGAGGGGCTATATTAGAATGTTTCAATTAGTATTACGTATTAAAAATTAAAACCTAGTTTAAATATTCCTGATAGATAAGTAAATGCTGAGTGTGCTCCTTCTATGTTCAGACCTGTGCACTGAGCACCAATAATGGAAGAGGGGGTAAAAGGGATAAGGTTTTGCCCCTTCAGTAGAACTTCAAAGATGATTAATCAAGAAGGAAAAGATTTCTAGAGGGGCTTACGCTGTTCAGGAATGATTAATCATTTCACAGGACTCCTTGTCCCTTGCATAATGGTGATTGGAATAGATTAATCATGTTAATGCAGATAAAGGATTGTATCAATTTAGACTGTATTAACACAGAAATTATTTGCATAGTAGGCGGCTTTGTGTTTGCAAAACAACTTGGTTTTGACTAAGAAAGTCTGTAAAAAAAAAAAAAATAGAGCAGTTCTTTCCTGCTAAGCAAATTAAAGGTGTATTAACTAATCCATGCCCAGTGCAGCTTTCCTAACAGAACAAAACAAAGGAGGAGATATAAAGACGCTGACTAAAAGCTGGCTCGCAGGTAGATTTGCTGATGGACCTCTTTGCTATTCTTTTCTCATTTTGGACTTAATCCTACACCCTGGCTGAGAACCCCCACTACTGCCCAAATTAAATTCACAAAAGTTAGCCAGCCAGCTCCCTCCACATGGTTGTTTGCAGCATTGTCCTGCCTGGGTAGCAACTTAGGCTCCCAAAACCACTCCACCAAAAGGAAGTTAATTGTTTTAGGTGGCTTCCCAACATTATTTTTTTTTTTAAGTCCAATTTTAAGGGAAGTGTTTTGCAGACAGTGGCTATGTCTATGTAATAGCTTGTATGTTTGTATGCAAAATTATTGCATGCACTGGGGCAACCATGCGGACACACAACGTCTCTAACTTGCATGCCACGCAACCAGGCAAGGGCAAAAGTGAGTGCTGCCCCAGCAAGCTTTACTAAGATCTTGCTCCTGTGATTGGCAGGGACTTGTTCATGCCTGACTTAAGCAAGATCTAGATATTTTTTATTTAATAGGTTTCTCCTAAAAGAGAAAAAGATTGTAACAAACTGTTATTTAGCCGAGCCAAAATAAAGTGACGGTCAGCTTCATCCCACAAATGCATATCTGCAACTTCAAAAGTCACCACTGTGGCTGTACTGCGTATGGAAGACATAACTTGACTAAATTCTCCTCCAGCACACCAGGCCTTCCAACAGTAACACAGACACCACTGCAAGATTTGGAAATAGCCTGTCTCAGCCCCCCTCATTATGTCATCTGACAATGCCAACATATTGTGTGTCTCTAAACAATTACAGACTTTTTTTTTAATCTTAGGAGACAGGTGAACCAACATATTGTGTGTCTCTGAACAATTACAGACTTTTTTTTTTTTTAATCTTAGGAGACAGGTGAGAGCTGAGGACATCTTCAGGGAGTCTTACTTTTCTAGCACAGGTGGGCACCTATTTTCCATTGAACATGATCCCATCTTTTGGTTTTCTTCAACTTACTCATTCAATGTATTGTCCTGCCCATAACATTAAAGTTAGTAAGACTGATCTGGACCCTCTGCACATGTCTGGAAACTATAAACAGCAGCATAAAACCCTTCTAACAACTTCTCAGTTCATGGCATTATCACAAGGAAGCAAAGCAGATTATCAAGCACTTCATGCAAGTCTTTTTATCCCACCACAGCAGTTAACTTTTCTTTTTTAAATAATTAATACCTCCCTTTATCTGAAAAGCTTGCAAACTGTTAGTTGAAATATTAGAAAAATGACTGCTTTTTATTGCAAATAAAATAGTTGAATAACCTTACATAAAATACCAGGAAGACTATGATGATTAATAATGTGAATGGTCCTATCACTGCAGCCAATTTTCCAATCATTTTTGAAACACAAATACTGTCATCTTGAAGCATTCATCACTGTAGAACTCCAATTAACACAGCTCCTTGCCCACAATTGCAAGAGTGGGATGCGCTAGGCTCTTTTTTTAATTGTTTAGTGAGCACTCTTCAGCCAGCATTTAGACCCACACTTGTTCATTTCAGGTTTTACTTTCCCACTCCAGAAGTCCCATCTTTTTTCAGTGCATTTCAAGCTTGGAGCTATGTTTTAAGTCTTATTATGTGCTTAGATTATATTATTAGGTGAACAGGGATGTATTTGTAACTCCTACTAACATTTTTCAGAAATAAATGTCATTAAAAGTTTCAGGTCTAATGAGATACGTGCCGTGCCAGACAGTAGATACCTTCCTTACTCAATACAGCACTTGTGGTCCAGTTACATAAACACAGTTCTCCCTGGAAAGGGAAGTGACTTTCCATAATGCCATGTGGCATCTCTTCCCCTCTTTCTGCCCTTAAACAGCATTTCAATCTGTAAATTAATCGTACCTTGCGATGATGGGAAACTTGCTGAAGCAGCAGCTGAACTAAAATCAGCAAATCCTCCAAATGGGTCAGTTGATCCACCTAGAAACAGAAGGAAGCCAAACGCTGTTACAGGATTGTGCAAAGATCCATTGCAACAACCGCACGTGGGATTTATGAAGAAAAGCTGTTCTGTATTTGGCAAGATGGATTTATTGATTCTGCTCCCTAAGTCAGCACTGGTTTTGCTGTTCATCACCATACTATATTTATACAAGCCTGAGCAACAATAAACCGGATTACTTCAAACTGCCTTGCAGACACAAGTTTTTGCTATCTCTAAAAATAAATTGAGAGATTAAAAAGGTTAACAAGTTTTTAACTAGTGAGGGATGCTACTAGTTTGGCAGTTTGTAAAATTAAAACTTTCGAAGCGTAGTATATAAAACCCAAATATTCTTACTGTATAAAAGTTAATTTATTATGCTTACTATGAAAAATTACATCGCATTATATTTAGTTTTTGTGTTACTTAAAGCATGAATGATTCCGCAATGATCTTGAATTGGGCTCTCAAGGACAGAGCTTACATTTGTGCTCTTTTTTATTTTTTGTAAGTTTGCTTCCTTTCTCCAGCAAGAACATTAAGTTTTCCAACCAGACATTTGTATACAGCGTATAAATTATTAACTTCTCAATACAGCACAGTAACAATTTTTCACTAAAAAATGCAGCCAAGATATGAAAACAGAATGAAGGTCTAAGAACCATATTGGAAAGCTGCCTTTTTAAAATAAACAACAAAGTAGTTTACAACAACAAAAAAAATCATCCAATTATCCTCGGTACTGCTTTTAAGCAGGTATTCCACTGACCTGAGAAAGCTAAGAAGTTGACCTTATTTGTTTGTCCTCAAAGATTTCACCTCCAAGCAGTCCCACCCTTAGAAGAAGCTGCAGCAGTTCAATTATTTTGCTTTTAGTGTTATGCGTACATTATATAGGTTACATCACAGCTGCTTAGCCTGCAGTGCTTAGAAACTAGCCAGGTGGGACTGGAACATCTGTGCTGCACTCAAACACCACCAGGGACAGCTTCCAACATCTGGTGCCATTTCTGAATTGTCTTATCGCTGCAAGACATTCTGCCCCATCTGCTGCTCTCAACTGGGTTAATTAAACTAGAACCATCTCCTTTTTAATAAATGGCTAGTAGTAATAAAAGGAACCATTCACTTTCTAATACATGTGTACTTGTATTTCTTTTTAATGTTATTTTACTGTAGACATTGCCAGGAAGGCAACTGTTCTTCCAAGGGGAAATGTCTTTTCTTGCTGAGTGTGTGGCATATGATATGAAACATGCGAAGAGAATGCAAAGATGGCATCTCTGAATTTTCAGAAATATAGTACTACTGAAATCCTTTTATCACTTTCTCAGGAGACAGAAGATTTCACACAAAGTTAAGAAATTTCTTCAACACAAATTCTGGAGTAATTTAATAAGCACCTTACATGTGTTTATGTACAAGCTTTATACTGACTGCAACCTGAGAATGAAAAAGGGTAAGATGAGCCAGTGAAATATCAAGCTAAAATACTGTTCTGATCATGTTTACTTTTCCTACTGCAATCAACATATTCAAATCATTTTTTTCATCACGTTTCCTTACAGAGTTCGAGACAGGTTAATGGTTTGAGAGTTTATATGCAGAACGAGCAACACAGATGACATACGCTTGACCACATCCTCAAAAAAAAAAAAAAATCAACGCTCTCCTGCTATACGTATTATCCCTGGGCTGTTTGACGAAGTATCTAGGGATTAATTTAATTTTAAAAACAGAACTAGGTTCAAAACCAAAATAACCCCTTAACATTTTCAGTCAAGTCAACTTTTCCTCCACCTCTATTGCCTGTTTTCAAATGAAACTGAGTTCTAGAGAGAGGTGGCAGAGCTTAAGCTGAACGCAGTGACTCTCTAAAGAAAGGTATCACCAGCTAAGATTAAAGAACCTCATCGCCAGTAACACCAAAAAATTACTTCCAGCATGTCTAACCACAGATTCTACATCTTCTCAAAGAGATTGCTCCTTTATGGCAACCAACCATCCCCCCTTACATACAAATTGTGTTGCTTTAGTGATGCGTAACCCCTCAAGCCTCACCAACCTGCTTCCATATCTCTGCACCTGAAAACACACAGATAAGCAAATGCCGAGTTCCCTGAATTCACATGACTTCCCTGCCAGTTCCTTCACAGGATAGATCAAAGGCTGCATTTGACCCTTTCCCTGTGTCTTGCCTGACACTGGGAATGTTCCCACACCCTGTGCTGCAAGGAACAGTGGTCATAAGTGACCTGCACGTGAAGGACAGAGCTAATCTTCTCAACATGAGCCATCCTCAAAGATTCCCATGTGAGATCTGTCACTACAAATGAACCCTTTCCATCTGCCTTCCCAGGTCAGCAACGAGGTTATTTAGCAGGACCAGCTGGTAATATGCCTCTTCTCAACACCATTTCTAAGTGCTGCTTTGGAAAAAGAAGAGAAAAGGCAAAAATCAAAAAGGCTCACTACTGCACAGAAGCAAGCTGATGAAAGATTCAAATACACTATAATATAGAAGCTGCCATAGTTCTGTTTGAAATACGGGAAGGCTCACTTTGAAATAGAAACATCTATTCTCAATGTGATTTTGTTTTTATACATTAAAATAAAAACATATATGTATATAAAGAAAACCAAAAAAGGATCTAATCTCTTTTCCCATAAGAATCAGATAGGAGAAGTTTCAGTATTGATTTGGGGTAGTGGTTCTGATCCACGATCTTAAAGATTCCACAGAACTGTGGTAACTCCAATGTACAATGAACACCTTTATATATGAAGTTAATAAAATAGAAAATAACACTAAATAACTTGTTCCTTAAATTTGGGGGCATTTGCACATAAAAGAACAGATGCATGAAATGAATTTATCTCTTCACCATGAGGAATTAACATATATTTCAAAACAGATACACAAACTTTATCTACTTTCCCAGAAATAAAAGTGAACAAAGTTTTAAAGCTCTACCAAAAATAAGAAAGATTGAGACAGATCTCTGATACTAAATTACCATGACAATTTCCCTCCCCTCCAACAGAGTTTTGATGTAGTTTATATTCTATTAAATACCTACAGAGGTAGCATTTTGGTAGCCTAGTGATTAAAGGAATTGTGTTAGAGTGCTCAAAATACTGGCTTTACTCATACATTATAATAAAAATCCCTAGTGTGACATATAATAGGGGTTCCCGCTACAATACACCGAGAAGTGGCAAAACTGCAGAGAGAAGTGAGTAAGCATAGTCTTTACATACGCATGAATGTAGCCACTTTGCCACACATGTGGGGCTCCAGCCACGCTAGACTGCCGTTTTTTGGTACCGTCTCTGTGATTTTACATTGTCTTTGAATGACAATACAATGACATGTAAATGACAATGAGCTGAGTATCTGTCATCCCCAAGATACACACATACACTTCTACAAGCAATGTGAATACGATCCCATGTATAATAAGGGAAGTCACTTATTTGTACTGGAGAGCAGTTACATGAAAGGTTTCTACCTACGAAAAGGCACGTGCTTGTATTTTATTTGATATTCAAAGCGATCTTTAAACAAAAAATCTGCCCTCATTTAACTCTTTCCCAACTGTGCCATTAGCCCACAAGTACATGAAGTCCTTTTCTCTTCCATGCTAGCTGCAATCAAAACTGTCAATATTAAGAACCTGTAAGCACAATAACAAGTCTTTAAAGTTTTAGGTTTTGAAAAGCAAACCACCAAACCCCTGAACTCCTCTATCAATACTGTGTGCAATGCACTTAAAACTTAACTCTCCTAAAAAGAACCCACGTTTTGAGAGTGTAAGGGTAAGTCTATATGAAGGTTAATGGACTTAAGATTCAACTGCGTATTTAGAGAGTGAAGGAACATGTTTTACAATGAATAATTTTACTTAAAAGTAATTTCTTTTTGGTGTTAGGGTGGGAATCAACCAAGTGCCAAGACAAAATAACATAAAGAAACAAGCTTGCCATATACTTTAAATGAATGCTTATATGAAGATCATCCATCTCCAGCTGCCTAGCCTCTGAATTGCACTATAAGAAATGCTGGAATGTGAATGGCTTGCACTTGCTTTTAGAGTTAATTATAAATAACCGCATTACAAACAGTTTCTGACAGACTGATCTGGCAGTTAATATTTGTCTTGCTAACATTTATTAGTCCCATGCAATAGCACATGCAGTACCTTGCTAGAAAGGGTTCTAGGCAGCTCTAAATTTTTTGAGTATTTGTTTCTTAATTCATCTACTACTCTAACAAGCAGCTTATCCCCAGAAATTGTTCAAAATATGCATTAAGAAGATAAAACCAAAATGTGCCTACCTGTTGACACTGGCTGGCTCGCTCCATCAAACAACAGATCAACCAGGTCATTAGATGACTTGTTGCCAGAAGGTACAGAAGCCTGAAGGAAAAAAAAAACAAGAAAAAAAAAAAACAAAAAAAAAAAAAATCACACAGTAGATCTCATCTCATGATGTCATTGCTCATATTAAGTGACATTCAGAAGTCTTCTGGGGCTTTTGGGTGCTTTGTTTTAGAGAGATGGCAGATTAGTCTTTGAAGCCAACAATCACGGGAACCTGGCTAAATTTCAAATCAAACAGTGAGCAGCTAGTGGCTCAGGTTTTTTTCTGATAACTGAAGAACTTGGTTTCAGAGAACCCTTCACACTTCAGGCCAAGATTTTATCTTTGCTTTCCCGATGAGAGTAAAACATGGTACTGAGTATATTTAAAAAATTCTACATCTTAAAGCAGTCACACAGAAAGGCATTCTGTAATTAAACTGTTCCACTGCCTTCGAAAACCCCAATTAAACATTTTTGATATAATAGTTCCCTTGAAGGCTGCATAACAAAAATTTCTACCCTAAACTAGAAATTGTCTCAGAGGTTAGAAGAAATTTGTTTCTAAAGTCACGTTTTACTGTGCTCCACTGTCTCACCTTTGCCGTTTGCTGTGTAGTATGAGCAGCAACATTCTGTTCCGGACTTGCTTTATCCCCTGTATAATGTGCTGCTGCTCCCAAGTCAATGGTTTTTGAAGGATTTGCTGTGCGTTTGAGTCTGGTGGTGGTAGTTTGTGTAGCTTCTGTTATATGAATGTGTTTGGTTGTCACAGTCTCCTCTTCATCTTTAAATTCAGCTTTGGGAGATTTACCTCTTCTTGACTTTTCCTCATCACTGTCACTAGAAAGACAAAAGCAATGGAATAGCATTCATGATGGACTTCAGTAGACATTTGGCTTAAGCCACAAGACTTTTGGTTACTGTAGTTCCTTGCAGTGACTGTTCGTACTAAAACTACTGCTTCTTTCTACATTTGAGAAAGGAAATGTTTTACCCTTACATAATACATCTACATAACCAGCATTGCACCTATTGCACAAGCGATGAAGAAAAGCAAGTTATTTTGTTAAACATTAACTGCAAGTCCACAGCAGAGGATAATAGGAAATCAGTGTTTAAATCCAGTACATTTAATTACCTTCTGACAGGAACTCCCCCACACATTATGTAACACTTCAGCAACAAAAAGTTAAGTTGGCAGGTCTGCTCAGTACTTACACCAAGAGACAGAAAGCAGTGAACCAAATACAGGTACTATCTTTTAGATTCAAGAATTCCATTCCTATTTCAACTCATTTCCCTTTCCAGAGAAACAGGCTTTTATAGTCTTTAAAATGTTTGTGGGAAAAGAATGATTACAGAATTATGCAATGACACTATTCATTTTCTATCAGAGAACACACATTTATTCTTAAAATGTAAAAGAACAAAAGTGTCACCATCTTAGGCAAAAACTTTTTAGATGTCACTGCGTAATATTTGTTTAATCTGTTACATTTTCTACTGCTATATTTTAAGTCTTTCACAAACAAACCAATTGCCCCCCCCAACAGTCATGTTGCCTGTTATCAAGATAAGATTTGTACATAACAGTGAAAATTGCTGTAGAGAAAGCTTAAATATATCAAAATGTATTTTGAAATAGTAATTCCCTTAGCAACATAATTGAAAGTGGAAGGTTTTTATATTTTAATAATGCATTAGAATACTAAAATTGCAAAATTTAAGAAAGGCTGTCCCTTTGTCAGTGGGAATATGACAGTAACTGCAATATACTCTGGAGGGTAGCCTTTGTTCTCTGGTAACAATAGTGGGCTTTTTGGAATACATTGCATGTGCCATTTCCTCTACGCTTATTACCTACTCACCACTGGGGATGGCTCGATTCATTAACATCAGTGAATATAAATGCTTGCTCCCTTTTTTAATGTTTTATTTTTGAAAGACAAATCTCATAGCTGCTGACCAACCCAGCGACTACCGGCCTTTGCTTGAGCCAGCCTTCCGCAGGCAAGTGAGCTCCAATGGCATCACCTAACCTCATCCTTCCGAGGCGCTTCAACCCTGACTTGCAACAACAGGCCTACTGTCCCAGCCCCGGATTTCAGCAGATGCCTGAGCTACGTGCACAAACACATCAGAGGGCACCACTAACCACATTTCCATTTGTGACATCAGGATTTTAACACCAGCCTCTAGAGAAGACTGATGCGCACATTGGCACGGTACACACGGTACATACATCCTAAAATCCCTGGAGCAGTGTGGAATGATGTTGCCTTTTAGAGGCATGTTAAAAGTATCTAAACCAGGAAAACCACAACTAAGACTGAGTCTCTTCAAACCTGCTGCGATGTATTTCTTGTCATCGCTATGAAGTCCACCTAGTCCATATACACATTCTGTGGGTTGAGGAAGTGACTGACAACTGCCAAAGTCTGATCAATGGAGCCATGGCTACAGAACTAGTAGAGATTAATCTCACTAAGGTAGGAATGAAAAAAGTGAGTCTTTGGTGATATACAGCCAAATAAATGTCTAAATGCTTTTGAGAAAAGAAATTAGAGATACATGCTAGAAAGCAGGACAAATATTATAAAACTCAATTTTCTATGACAACCTGTACTGCTTCCAAACTGTCTCAGGAGATCTGTTTTTTTTATTTTTCTTTAATGGTCGCATTAACAAAAAAAAAGAAAAAGAAACGTTACAGATTAATGTTCCCTTCAAGTGTGTTTACTGTGCTCAGAATAGTAAAATTGCAGTGCTTCATCTGAGAATTGCAGAATGAACTTAAAAATAAAAGTTATAGCTAGCATTGTACCAAATAATTAAAAAAAAAAAAACACCTTTGGCAAAGGAAGCACATGGCTGCAACTTCCAGAAACCAAAGTATGGATACATGTTCTTTTTCTTTGCCTTCAGGTTTTTGTAGTGTTGTTTTTTTTGAACAATGTTCTTTAGGGCAATAAAAGTTTACTGATAGTTTGAGATTATCTGAATTATACCCTGCTACAAAAGTAATCCTTTACATGGAAGCTGCCTTTAAACATGACTGTTGCATCCTTTTAGAGGAGTACTAGAAGTTTTGCTTCCTTTCCATTGTTACCTGCATCAACCTTTCTGAAGGCTAAAGAAACAAGAATTCTTAAACTCTGTCAATCCTTACGAAAAGAGTGTAATGTTTCAGAAGAACCTCTGTACATCTGCAGGTAAGTTAGAAAATAGAACTTCAGCACACAAGGCTAGACTCAGGGCAGCAACTGGTTTATTCACCCAAGAATAAACAAGCACTATGAAAGAAAGCCAGAGGTTTTCCTGCCCCACGGTGCATCGTTTCTGGTCTTCTCTACTTCCAAGGACATATACTACTGGAAAAAAGAATCCAATTCCCCCAACACAGTACTAACATTTTTCTTCTAAAGAAAAAAAGCAGACTAGACTTCTCCAGAGCAGCTGTGTGAACTGCAGTTTCACCAAAATTTACTGGAAGCTCAAGCCAGCTATATCACAGGTTAAGTATTTAGTTACTTTAAGTGTTGGTTTTGTTGTTTTTTTTCTTCTATGCAAACTACCAGCTTTGCAAGTAGAGTCAGAAATCCAAAAGTTTGGCCAAGTTCCTCTGGTGTGTATATTGGAAGTAAAGACTGTGTCATCCAAATTCCATTAACCACTGTGAAGATGTGCAAGTCACATTTATTCTTTGTGCTTCAAGACCTTTATTGGACTTACAGTACTAGAGTCATAATGATTTATAAAGCTATTAAGACAGAAACAATAGAACACACAACAGCAGATTTGCCAGCTGAGCGAGTATCACCATTTAGTCACTTTTCCAAGTGAAATGGCAACTTAATTCAATGTTATTATATAGCAGCAGGCTACAAATAAACTAGCAAGTTTTTGGAGGCTTCTCTCTTGGTTTTTAGAAGAAAAAAAACCCACCAAGGTGAAAACACAGAAATGTATGGATTTCATGAAGCATTTATAAGACAATGTTATGTTGTTATGAGCTTAAGTCACATGATAATTAAAAGTTCATGTTTCTATTCAGTTTCAATATTTAACTTCATCGAGAATACAGTATTCAGTTAATATAAGATGAACTCTAATACAAGGTTTGTTTTTACAATATCTTAAAGTATAAATAGACACACATTCTATAACCTTGAGTTCAATCTTCTTAGATCCTTTGATGCCTTCTGGTGAAAGAAACCCCTTCATTTTACCACTCTGATAAAGTGCCTCCCATGTTGTGTAACCACCATGCCAAGAGAAGCCAAAAGGAAATTTCAGGCTGGTAGCCAAAGCAGTGTTAAGAGAAGCCATACTGCTGCAGCCTGGATTCCTTCTTATGGCAGGATAACCTGCAACTACAAATTGGTTTTGCTCATTTATGTCCAAAAAAAAAAAAAAAATCCTCCTTTACTTTCAAGTCCTGAGTTTATTACTTTCATAAATTTTGACACAAATTTCACACCTGACATTTACCAAAAAATGGAAGAAAAAAGTTTAACAAGGGTTACAAGACCAAAACAAAGATGGAAAATGTAGTGTTAGCCAGAGAAAAAGATCATTGTAACTTGGGGTAGAGATGTACAGTGGAGAAGTCCTCAAACTAAGCTGCTTTTTGTAAAGATTAGACTGCACCAAGTCTAAAACAGTGGAAGGTGCAAAACTTTGTATCAGCACAAGCAAGAGACCAGGAGTCATTCAGAAATAAACCAAAGGAAATAAGATAGAAAATGTTTACTGCACACCCTCTATGTGAAATGTGGATAGTGAGCTTTACAGACATCATGTGACAAGTTGCTTTTGAAAGGTAACTACAGAAAAGCACACACCAATATACCATTGTTAAATTTGAAATTGTTTACTTTTCTTCTGATCCCTTCTCTTTGTAGTCTATTGATAGTAAGTTCTAAGAGGGAACCCTGATGTGTGCAAAGAATACCAGTTTTATGATTTATTAATGCCCTACCAAGACCATACTGCCTTTTCCTCAGACATGCTACCATTATAATTATTTCTTGTTTCTGTGCAAAAATGTTTGACTTTTGTAATACATACATGTGTGTGCATGTGCAATGGTATTTTTATAGACACATATATAGAAATGTGTGTGAATGTATCTGAAGATATTCCTGTAAAAAGTATTAATCAAATCTCAGTGCAAATTTGAATTTTAAGTTGTTTCCCAAAAGGGAATTATTTCAATATACTTGAGCACTTTCTCTACAGCAATTTCAGATTCTGTTAAGTACGAATTTTATCTCCAGATAATAAAATTCAATGCACCTGTTGAAGTGTGATGTATTTAAAGCTCTTTCTGCAGGCAAAGTAGGGTAGGTTCTCTTCCTTACTGAAAAAACATAATGGCCAGATGTAAAATACAAGTTTCTTGAGAAGGTTCAACTGAAATTGACTTTTTTTTTTTTTAATATTGAAATAAGTCACCTGCAGTTTGTTCTTCCCAAGATCAGTTCAGGCAAGCAGCACCACGTCAAGGTAGGTCTAAGCAATTTTACATCTCCCTCTTCTTTGGCACTTCAGCATTCATGGTAACTGTAGCATTAAACAGCAGCCCCAAGTATGCTGGCGCAAAGATGACCACTGAATTGCTGAGAGAAGGAACAGCTTTGGAAATTTCAGCCAAATTTGCGGCTTTGTCAGCAGCTATCTAAACTAGGGGTAGTAATGGAAGGCAGCCAAGAGCAGTTAACTATTGACACAGCTACATTATTCCCCGAGGCCAGTAAGAGGTGTATAAGAAGTCCAGGAAGCAGGTATTGAACCCAAACATGCTTCCATACAAACAAAAAGAATGGCAGAGTAGTGTAACTAATAATCAGCAATGTCAAAGAGCTTTTATAATAGCAATTTCACAGAACAAACTCATGTTAGTATAACTCTAGTACCTGCATCTTTCTGGAGAGTCTTCTCTATCTTTCCTTCGGAACTTGCTGATGGTATCATCAATCGTGCTTCCAATTTTGTCGCTTAGCTCACCTAACTTATCGCTGAATGGAAAAGCTGTTTTTTTATCCCATTCTTCATCCCATTTTGACTTGGGCTCAGGATCGTATCTTTCACCTGTGTGAGGCATTAAGATAAGAAATACTAAAGATAAGAAAAAAACCAAAATGCCTGTGGTCTTTTTGGAATCACTCTCAAGCCCCCCTGCCCTACATACATAAACCTTACAAGTTTTCAAAGCAAACGGAAAGCTCCCACAGTGCTGAATCAACACTATTAGAGCAAGGCACAGCATGTAATGCCAATATTTAAGTGGCAGGAATGCAGATTCAAAGACTTTGTTTATGACAATGACACAATCCTAATGCACTGCACAGCACATCAGGACACTGTTGGACTCTGCTGGAGGAGCACAAGAGCCACAATCAACCCTGGCTGCATAAGCAGCTTATCAGAACTGGGACGTGCCAGTTTTGCAACAGTCACTTAATGCATGATATTCCATTCTTGGCCAAGCTGTATGCTCAGAGGTAAAGCCACACATTGGTTTTGTTTGTTTTTCGGGGGTTTTTGTTTTGTTTGGTTTTTTTTATAAATTGACATTCATGAACGCATAAAAGTATAGTGCAATGCATGATAGCTTTCTGTTCTTTGTTTTCCACACTTGGTGATTAAAAAACCTTTAAGAGATGAAAAAAGAGGCAGTAAAGCAACTCACCTTTTCAGCAGCCACTGTACCCTGAACATCTTTACTAAACACTATCATCAAGAAACTAAAAATAATTTTTTTTCTAATCAAGTATTCAAACCCTCCATACTGGCCCCTTAGCTTCAAAACAGCTGACAGTTTTACTTGAAGTACATTTGCTGTACAATCTCATTAAGAAAGTTTAAAAAACCCCTTAATCCTGGGTTTATTTATACACACCCAGCCAACCTAAGTTTAATCTAAACGAAAAAGCTACATTACATTTTAACAAAGCCTTAACTATCAGAAGCACAGCACGCTTTACTAACTTGTATTGTGTTCTTCTATCAGACCCTCTGTTGAAAATAAAGGTATATAGAACAACCCGCTATAGCTCAGTTTCTAGACAACGCTTGTAGACAAACATTTTGCATTTTGGGCCATCACACACATAAAACGAGGTGCTTTTTGTACTACTGAAAAAATGCAACACACTTTTTTACTTAAGCCGAGTAAAACTGAGTAGCAGAAAGGAAGAAAGGTGAACCATTCATTACTTCAAGCTACATGCAAATTATATTGTAGCTCAGGTAGTAATCAAGAAATATTCAATTATGCCATTTTTAATACAAACAAAATGATAGATTCCAACACTACAAGGCACAAAATTTGAGTTATATTTGTCTGATAACACCATATACTAGAGGATGCATTTTCTTACTAAAAAGATAAGTGCAAGTCTCCAATGATATTTGTTTAGATCCATAAAGGAGAAAAACTTTTTCAAAGTAGAGAACCTGTAACAAACCCGCAAGATACTCAGTGAGATCTTTATCATTGGAAAAGAAGAAATTGCTAAGAAATGTACTGCTGTTAAATTTTGCAGGAGAATGAAATAGCCTCATTTCAGTTTATGTCAGGGTCTCAAACATTTTAATGTAGATTGCATTAGGTTTCCTTGTGCAAAAGGAATTTTAAAATAAATTTAAAAAAAAGACCAAGAGCTTGGTATTTTCAAGACAAAAAGAACTAAGGAAAACTGAAAATACAAGCATTTTATATTTAAATAACCAGAATCTTTTAGATTGGAAGTCTGACCTGGGAAAGTTTTTGTGATGCTTTTGTGCTTGAAAGACTTTTTTTTAAAAAAAAAAACAAAAACAAAAAACAAAAAAACCCCCACACTTTACTTAACAAATGAAGGGATAATTAAAAATCCTTTACCATAAAAAAGAAAATAGAAGACAAAGGAGACAGTTCTTTAAATTCAAAACCTTGAATGATAACTAAAGAGGGTATGGAGAAAGACTTCTACCCAGCGTATAGGGATAGATCACGACTCTGTACAGAGCAAGTCAAAAGATAAGCTCAGTGAAAGAACAGAGGGACATGTACTTAAAGCAGAAATGGAGTGACTCATAAGTACTTCCTAAAAAGAGAATCACCAGAATTCCAAGCAGGTAGCAAAAGCCTAAGAGAATATAATAAAACAAGACATATCCTGCCATGGAGATAGAGATTTTCAACTACTCTGCATATGAGGAAGTGAGAGGACACGGAGAAGTAACCTGTCAAAAATAGAAGACAGCAAATCTACATTTAAGGCTTACAGTGAAGAAGAATGAAAAACATACATAGCACCAGAGAGAGACAGGTGAAGTTTAAGTCCTGCACAGTTACGACTCAGATCTTATACCAAACCCTTGAGCATACCAGAGCCTTGTGCCATTGTGACTTGCAGACTCATCCCTTAATAAAAGCAGCCAAGGAAAACACAGCTATACATCTCAAGACTGACAGCTGGATCATGGACGACATGCTGGGATACATCAGACATAAAAGCCAGTTCAAGCTCAGATCCCTGCTACACATTATGGCAGGGACTGAGGAGCAAGGAGGAAGCTGCACACTTGGACTTGACAAGCAAAACATAGTACCAGTTGTGTGCCTTTATCTAAGCCAAGGCTGTCAGAGAAAACACGTCCTCTCTAAAACACCAGCTGATGGCATTACATCCTCTAAGGCCAAGATCTTACAAACACACTGTGCTGAGGATGCAAATAGCCTGACAAGAACTCATTGCACACATGAAGAACATTGGTCACATCAGCAAAGTGGGTGAATGTATTTCCAGAAGCAAAAGTACATCAGACTACCTGTCCGCAGCATTCAGATTTTTTTTGTGGGGGGGTTTTCTTGGTTTGTTTTGTGTGTGTACATTTTTAAATAGTAAATCTTATTACAAGTACCAGACCCCCGCTGGATATAGGACTGGCACCTTCTGCAAGGATGGCTCAGATCCACGATGGCCAGATGCTTTAATTCTTGGAATTTTGATTTTTGAAAATCTGATGGCAGGTTTTCTGATTTTTATGAGGGAGCAGATGACCAAGTAACCCTTCACACACACCTTTTTCCAAATATATAATATACAATTTATAAATTTTTATTTTTTTTTTAAACAAGAAGCGTAAACCTTCCTTTCTGGTGTTAACTATGACCTCTTCACTGGCAGCTGCAGGATTTGGGGATGAGTGCTGGTGCATCAAATTTCCAGCCCACATACAGGTCTGCTGTGCTGTGCAACCAACATCCAGCTGCAAACTTAGTATGTCTACACAAGTAAGTTTGGTATTACCTCTGGGAATCCTCCTCCAAAAAGCACATGGGACCTATAGTACTAATCAAACAAGATTTTAAAAACACACAAACTGAGACAGTAACAACTGTATTGGTAAACTCCTGACATATAAGCTCCATCACTTACAAGGTACTACTTAATGCATATATTTAAAGCCAGATCTGACAGGTGTCAGGATCCATACAGATAATCCACCAATATCTTTCAAGTGTCCAGGCAGTATTACTTGGGAAACCAAAAAGTTTAATGACACATATCTACATTGTTGGACCCAAACAGTATTACTGCCCTAAAAGCCCTAACGCAAATTAACCAATGGTCCTAAAGGAGGTTGGCAGGAGTAGGTGAAGAAATTCTTGTGCTGTGGTAGGTGGAAAGTACCACCACTTTTCTTCTTTAATTAAAGACTGACTAAGAAACCCTGACTTATAAGGGCATTTATTTATCTACTTCTGCTACAGCAGCATTCATTTCAAAATGCCTATGAATAAAAACAAGACAAATAAGTTTTGGCTAAACCAATGCATTAATATAATTTGTATAAGTTTCTAGTTAGTTTATAGTCTAAAAAGATTAAAGATTTTTTTTTGAAGTAATTTAGATTTGCATGTGTGGGAAAATGTACAAGATTTATTTTAAAATAGTAACACCGGCAGTTAAAGAAATATGAAGAAAAAGCTTCTAAAGAAGCATCTTAGAAATTCCTTAAGTTAACTGTGTTATCTAAGCCAAGTTAGAAGTCGAGATTGTCAATCCTTGACCAAGAAAGCCTAGTACTTACTGTATCTGAACCCTCCAACACTGTCCGAAGAAACCCCTATGTATTTGTCTTTGTTCTTCTTTGCTTTCTTCCTCTCTTCCCTAAGTCGATCATCATCTTGAGCAAATTCAACCATTTCTTTTACTTTCTGGCGTATGTTTATACCTTGGTCTTTGCCATTTTCATCTGTATAGGTAATGCAGGATAGAGTCAATGGATAGAAGAGGTGGAAAAGGAAAAATAAATTAGACGCAGCAATACGGAACATCAAACTGATAAAAGTTTGAATTATGAACACAGCAGTCAAAGATCTTACGGCTACTAAGACCCACTACATTTGTTTAAAAGGGACCAAATATTTTATTTCAACACAAACTTTCATCCTTGGGTAAATGATAAGTTTTCACTGAATAGTGTATTTTTAAACAT
>NW_009646843.1:344666-375335 GCF_000708025.1 Charadrius vociferus
TGAGACAGAAATTATATTCTACACTTGAACAATTTTAACCCTTCAAAATATAACCCCTTTCCTCAGTCTTTTTAGTACAGTTTTTGCAAGTTTAACTGCAAAAACTCAGTCTTATTGCAAAACTGAATTTTTGAAAAATTGCTTTCAGTTGGGATGTATACAAGCTAAATGTGCTTCTTTCCCAGCCTTTTTCACATTCAAAACACACACTGGCCTTGCTGCCTTTGCACTGTAAATATTATTTGGTGGGAGGAAAAAAAAAACCCAGCTTCAAACAGATGTGTGTGTTTTGGAGCTCTAACCTTTTCTTCCCATATGATTAAAGCTATTCCTTTACGGACACCACAGGGGACCAGTCTCTAGTGCATATTTTAATATAAACCCGAACACTCATGTTGTGTTGGTTCTGTTGTTATTAGCCAGTCTTTTCTGCAAGTTCTTGTCTTCACTAATTAATACTCTAGGGTCCCACGTCTTGGATTCTGCACTCTTCACACAACTGGCAACAGTCACATTCTAATTAGACTGGGGAAGCTTCTAAGCTGGTTCAGGTGACTGACAACTCCAACTACTGTTTTAATTTGCTTATAAGATTTTTCTATTGCTCACCTACAAAGTGGTAATTTTCCAGGGATCGCAAATCATAAATGTGTTCTCTGGCACTTGTAACAACACGCTCTGATCCATTCCTTATGAGGTAAGCTAGGAGCAGCAAAGACTATAAAAATACAAAGCACCGTATGATTGCATGAACAAAAGCTCTATCTTTTTTTTTAAAAAAAAAAAAAAAAGGCAATAGGAAAACAAACCTACCCCCTCCCCAAATTAGTAAGTAATAAGACTTTTGCTTTTTCAGTAAATACTTATTATATGGGTTCACATAGAAAAATCACATTCTCCCCACATGAACCTTTTGCTCTTTAGAATATCAAAACTGTATTTGTCAAACTCTAATTTGTTATTACTAAATCACAAGTGGTTACCCTCGTCAGCTACTGCTTATTTTAAAAGACAGCAGTAGCAGTTTAAGAGGAAAAAGTTAACCCTGTTAAAAGAAGCATTTTCTTTTGCCTCTTTTGTTCACAATTTTCCAATGGTTTTCACCGAAGAGTAACTCCTAGAGAAATATAAGAAGCCTTGTGCAGGATGCAATGGATATATAAAACTGTATTTCAGTACAATTTTAAGCAAGTGACAAAACAAATGAAGTAGTACTTTAATTGCAATTTTTTACATTGAGGATTTCTATCTAGAAAAAAAAAATAATTAATGCACTTTCTCCAAAGTAGTGCCTGTATCAGCTAAAACTATCATTATATTTCAACCTATCCAAACCTGATAAGCAATTCCAAGTAGTCTTTATAGCATTAAGTAGTTATGTGTGATAGCATTAAATATTAATTTATATTGTACTTCAGGGAAAACAATTACTATGAATACAAAACATCAAGCACCTGTGAAAAGTACAAACCATGCCTTCGAATTAATTCTGTCTTGTTACAATCCTCGCATCAAGAAAAACAAAATACAAGCTAGTCTAATACATCAATTCTAAAAAACGAGGTTATATTTGCATAATTCAGTGAACACTGAACACCACTAAGTGCAGCATGATATAATCTTAAGCAAAAAGTTTCTATACCATGTTAATTAGCCAAAGACAAGAAAAATGCAAATGACTCAGTTCTTTTTCCAAAATGCAAGTAGGACATAAAAGCCTCATATGGTAAGATCTGCAAGAAAATTTGGTCCACTCAAAGTCTAACTACAATTTTTAGAGAATTATGAATTGGCAGAAAATTAAGATTAGTTTCCACTTTATTTCAGGTATTCTTGAATTCCTTCAAAAACATTTTCCTGCTAGCACAATAACTTATCTGCTTTTCATGGAGCACCGTAACAACTCCTTTGGGTAGATTTAAAATGTGAATGCTACACCAGTACTTGAATATCAGCAAAATGTAATTGCTCTATTATGCTCATTAAGTAGCATCTTAGACACACTTCTAAAACCAGAAATTTTTATTTTTTCCTAGACAACATTTGAAAGACATCTTTGACTTCAGTAACAGAATTATAAAGCATACAGTTCGGAAAGCAATTTAGGTTACTAGTGGAGTAACTGATATACCAGTATCTAAACGAGACACTACATCAGAACATTACAGTAGCAACAAGCATTATGTCCTCCGTAGACCAACAGTCTTGGATACTTCCAGTTCATATACATACACACCTTATAAACTCTCCTCCAGTTCTTTTTATTGTCTTTCAGCATTCGAGTCCAAAGCATGTTCATAAGTTCTGGAAACTGTTCATACATAAACGTAGCCCTAAAGAATTAAACAAAAGGAATAAAGAAATTTTTTTCTCCGTGGTTTGCCACAATAGCTTGTTCAGACTCAGGGCTGACAGTAGATGGCAGGCTTGATCTAAGCCCATTCACATCTGATGACATTACCAGGGAAAAAGCTATTTCTTACTCATAGAGAAGAAATTTACATGCCAGTACTATAAAAGAAAAAAGTAATTCTAAAAATATGGGACAGTAAAAGAACATTCACTAATTTATAAAGAAAATAATGTTTAACGTGAATACCTAATAAACACTGCAATTAGTCAAAATGCAACTTCCAAACTCAACAGAAAAAAAAGTTCAAGGAAGGATTTGACATGTTTTGGTCTACTTGGAAAAGTCACAAGAAAGCAGTTTGAAAATAAACACTCCAAAAGAGTCAGATATATAGAAAGAATTGAGGCTACATGAATAAAGAGATCAATAATGTGAAAAATACTTTGACTTCATTTTTTGTTTGGCAGTTTTCAATAAATTATAAGATTATGCATTAAAAATAAGATTTGATTTACAGCAACTTTTCAGCATTATCAGTCAGCATACCACAGAGTTTATTTAGCAGCAAATTTCACATTCCTGTATAAAATGCACCTTTCTTTTCTTCATCACTGAGCCAAATTATCACTTACTTGGCAATCTCTCCCATGAGTTGCCCCGAAGGTCCCCATGGATCATCATTGGTTGCTTCTCGAACCTTAGACTCTATTTCTGAATAATTCATAACCACATTGGTGCTGCAAAGGAAAAAAAAATTAACACACATGAAGATTAGCATCAAAACTGAGAAACACATGAAAACTTAATAATGACACTACTGCGCATCTCACTTAATGAGATACCTCTACAGGGTGGGAAAGAAAACATCTTTAGTGCAGAAGTTACCCTGAGGACAATATACATCACATTTAAGTTATCTTTAAGAAGGTTTTACTATTCCATTAGTCTTCAAGAATACAGACGAGAAACTAGGGATTACATTACAGCTGGATTCAGTCCAGTAAAAATGGCTTTTGGTCAAATTAAAATCCAAACCAAACTGCTACAGTCCAAACTGATAACTTCCCCAACTTGATATAGCTTGCTTACAGGTTTGTATGGTGTATAGTTATTTGCAAGAAGCTTTATAACTCAATCAGAAGCAGATTTTTTTTTCTAATTATGAGCATTACAAGAGAAACTCAAGAGTATCTTTATCAAACAGGTTTTAGTTTGGAAAAAAAAAAAATCATACAGAAGACTGAAGTAAGGGAGATAAGATTCAGTAGGAAGTCTGTTTCCTAGATTGAATTTATTTAGTTAAGGGAAAAGAGCAAAAGAAGAGAAGCTGCAGAGCACTCTGTACTGCGATTAAAGCAATGCAAATACTATACAGAGCTCAGGCTGTCTCTATGAGAGTTCACAGAAAAGCCTAACTTGGAAAAAGGAAGCAATTTTTCTGTATCCGTTATATTAAAGTCTACATGGGATTATTTTTCAAAGAAATAATCTCAAACTGGTAATGTTCAACTGTAAGGCCAGCAACCTCCTTGGCACCCCTAAAAGCATCCAGATACATTTGATAGCACAATGTTTTTCCTTATATTTTAAGGTGAGTGAGCAGGCTGAAGTCATCATTCATACAGAGAATGTTTGAAAAACAGCTCTCTAGTTATGGAGCAATATAGCACACAATGGTAATGAAACATCAGTGAAAGGAAACCTAGTGGCCTCTGCTTTCCCTACGTACCTCACCCTGTATTTGAACTAACTCAGAAATACCCGTTTACACCTATTGTAGCAAAAGTTTGAAAATTTACTTAAGTGTTAAAAGTACACCATACAACTGGTTCCAGTAGCCAAAACAACCCCTGTAAGATGACTGCATTCAACATACAAACCACACCAGAGAGTCAAATTGATTAAACTGCAAGACAGATTCAATGATCTTGGCATACAATGTGGAGAAAGCTTTTGCTGCTTAAAAACCTCCTCTGGACCTGAAGGGACTAGAAGAAAAATCAAGATGCTTAAATAGTCATCCCTCTGTCCATGCAGGAGTTGGCAGAGAGCAGCATTCAAGCAATACCCGCTCAATTTTATTTGGCATAAGGATAGCAAAGATCTTGGAACTGCGAGTTATAAACAGCAGAAGCAAGAATGAGATCTCCTTAAGTCTGAAAGGGGACACAGAAGGTAATTATTAAAACAGAATAAAATTCCTGGACTTAATCTTGGATTCTCAGCATGAGAATTCTTGCTGTCAGATTCTGATGTATGTTTTTTATTCAACTTTGTGTCTAAAGAGAGCGTAAACTACATGACTGAATAAATAATCAGCAAGCTAACAGAATCTATCTATACAAAAAGAAGCATGTAGGAACACAGCAGTAGTTACAAACAGCAATCAAGGTTTTACAAATTCATTTATGCTAAATACACCTCAAGCTTCTGTTTCTGATGGGGGTTTTTTTGCCATACATACAAATGTAAACTAATACCATCTTTATTTCCCATATACATGGAACATTAAAAAAAAAAAAAAAGCCACGCAAGCCCAAAGCTACAGGCTTCAGCGCTTCACAGCTTTCAGCACACTAGTGCCCTTGTCCAAAGCAGGGGAAGGCACAGGGAGCTGAAGGGAAAGGTTCTGTTTGTTTTTATAACCCCTCCTTAAGCGCTTGATTGAGAGGCTTGATGGGGACTTGGGGGGGGGGGGGGGGGACAAAAAAAAGCCTTTCCTTCATTTCTTAGAGCAAAGAATTTGAGATTGGAAAATACATGAAAAGATGCAAACTCCGTAAAAAAAAAAAAATTATATATGTATACATAATGCCAGCATTAGCTATGGAAGAACTCAAAGCGCATGGCTAAAGCGGCATTGGGGTTTAAAGGGGGAAACAGAAGGGAAACAAGGGAAATTAAGTAATGCCAAAAGAATAAGGTGCAGTTAAACCTCTCCAAGTAGAGAGACAGTCTATTTCTAAAACCATCCTGCATAAAGTTATTGTTCTCAGCAACCAGGAGAAAGCTCTTTTATAAATGCCAAGATGAGATCTAATGGCAAAGAGTTCCAAAACAAAGTATCTTTAAGCCGCATTTAATTCAGCAACAAACGTAAACTTCAAGTAAAAAAAAACAACACTGTTGTATAGTTTGGCATCATTCCAGGTCACTTAAAAATAACCATTTCTAAAAAGGTGGAAATACAGTTTTATTCTTCCTTTCCCATGTTTTCTATGGCCCTCATTCCATGCCCTACCCATGATTCCTGTGACCTCTGCAACAAAAAAAATAATTTACGTCCAGATGTGAAGGGAAAAAGTGACTAGCTTGATTGCCAAGACTTCCTGTGATTGATATAAATTTAATATCCGAGGACACTTTCAGACACCAGGGGGGGCTCTCTGATTAGTTTATACTGGGCAGCTTCCAGGGATCGTGCTGGATTGCGTGGACAGTTTCTGCTTTGCAAACAAACGGACATACAACAGTCAAGACTGATGGAAAGTATCTTCACAGTCAGTGTTTAAAACACCCTATTATCTGTGAGCCTACATTTGGATTTACCCCAAATTGTTAATTGAAACCCTGCACAACTGGAATCTTGCGACAACCACATGTACAGAAACTTTTGACACGGACAAAGACATTAAACACAAGAAGTGTATTTTGAAAGTTACATCCAAAATAAAGGCACAACAAATAAATGGGATGACATTAACATTACAAACTATTGCATTCTTTTGTTTGTCTCTTACATTTCTTTTAAGTCTATTAAATCAGACTAGTGTCAACAGATGATTTTTACTCTTTACTGTACCCCTTAAAAATTATTGCAGTATTGTTTCTTTTAACAAAACACTGTTCAGAAAAGCCAAAAGAGGGCACTGTCACATCTTTCTGAAATAGTAAGCACCATGACAGTGAGCAAAACGTTAGCTTTTAATTTCTTGCAAGAAAACACTCAACTTTAAATGTTTGCATCTACAATTTATAGCACCTCTGAATAGGTAGCCCAAGTCTTGAGACTAAATTCCGCCACATGAATAAATGGGCATTGCTAATGAAAAGCCAGTAGGTAGTAGTTACAAATATCTGATCATTTCCAACTGCATCAGACAATAAGACACACTTCCTCTTAAAAAAATAGTATAAACTATATTTTAACATATTTTGAAACTGACTAGATGTACCATAGATGAAATACCCCCAAAACACTACTTTGTCTACAATTTTTTCCTGCATTTTTCAAAGAAAAAAAAATCTTTCAAAGAATTCATCTGATTGTAAAGAGCTTCAAATTTTGTTCTAAGTTACATTTTGAGATTTGTAAATTTGATATAAAGCTGTCATCTGGATCCAGGTGCCATATTCTAGAGCATGCTAAAACCCCAGAAAATAAGCAAGAGTGGGAGCAGAGAAGGATGTGAGGAGTGAAAGGAAGTATTGCATGTACCTCAAATGTATAATTTGAGGTTAAAATAACATTTTGTTGGTGTTAGGGAGAGCAAGCAGACAAGCAAAAGTGAACATGATGTTTTGTACCTACCTGTATAAAACTAAGGGGATCAGAGAAGATACCAGGGTCCAGCCAAAAAGTTTACCAAGTATCTGCCACTTCAACCTTTAGAGTTGCAACAGTCTGAAAAGCACTTCAGCTTTCTGGTATAAGAGAATATAAGTCCTACAGGTCTGAGATTGTCCTCTGAGCACTATTCTTTGAAACAGATAAATGAAAGAGAGCTTCTGGATGGGCTGCTTGAAAATAATGCCCGGTACAGACTGAAGGCACACTTCACAGGAGGACATACAAAAAGCGCATACTTCAAGAAGTGCCCCATCTTCCCCCTCCTGTACCAGTGGATACCGAATGTAACCCACAATGCGGACATAAATACACACGAACACCAGTGAGTGATAAATGTATCTGTAGCAGACTTCTATTTGTGTACGCTTTCAAGATACTCCAGTATAAGACCCTAATAGATGTATTTTGGCTACTCTGCTTGGGCTTCTGACCTTACATAGTAATACATGAATCAAGCTACTAATGCTCAGAAGGACAGTATAAGTGAGGATGAGGTGTACTCTACTCTCAGGAACGTATCAGCCCTTCTTCAGTGTTTCTTCCATAAAATAGCCACAAAATAAATACTGAAAAAGAAAGCTTCCTTCTTCCAGACTGAGAAAAAAAAATTTTTTTTCTATCACTTCTATGCCAGGAAAGTAAAATCATCATATGTCCACCCAACATTCTATTAAAAAATTAAATCATCACTGTTTGATGTTGTGTTGAAATTGAAATGTTTGTTTCAGACTGAAGATTTTTTCATTGTTCAAGACCACAAGGTGTTCTCTACAGATTCATAATCTGTAACTGAAGTAATCTCCTAACAGATAAATGAGCTTATCACCATTTATAAAATATTACACAACTTAACTATACTGCTTCTAGTAATAGCTTCCAATTGGTAACATTACAACCAGCTTTGTTCTGCCTGAACTAATTATCACACATCAATCACTGCTGGTTCCACACTCAAAAAAAAAAAAAACCCTAAATCTCTTTATATCATATCCCTTGAACCAGGAACACTTTGGGAACATGGATGTGGAAACACACGGCTCTGAACATCGTCAGCAACAGAAACGGAAGGAGTCTATTTTCTCAGCTAATCTCTACTCTAAAATGAATTACCAAACTCTAAGGTTAACCCTTGAACAACATTTCATAACAATGACTTACACTACCAGCAAACCTGCTAAAGAAAAAGGTGCAACAACTTTTGTCTTTGTTCATTTGATTCTACGCTTCAGTTAGAACCCTGGATGCAGCATATAGCACACTAGTAAAAGTAAACAGTTCAACGCCCATGGTCTTGTGAAATGTGTTCACCTGATTCGTGTCAATATGGACTAATGCTAGCAGAGGCTCCCGGCGCACCCAGCGCTGTTTGCTTGCATTTATTCATTTAATAAATTGTAAACTTAAATTGCTACCCGATTTGGGACTAAGTCATTTATCACAGTCTTCTCAAAAGAATGCCACACAGTTAGATATTTCCACTTCATGCTCCTCAGTATCTCCTACATCTTCCAGACTTTTTCCATGGTCAATGGCATTCTGTTCCCTCATCATCCTGACAATAGGTTCAAGCACATGAAATCACAACTCAAAGGAAGCTTACAGTTCACTGCTAGATTTTGAGAGCAATGTTCTTTTGAAGGACGTATTCCTAAGACAAGCATTCATCAGGAAAGGAGTAGAGTCCTATATCTCACAAAGTTTCAGATCTTCAAATTACATGTAAACTTAACATTTTGCACTAATGCTTAAATAGCAGTGGACTCTTAAATATGCAGAAACTTTTAAATAATGTGCACATAGGAAACCTGCAATAGAGAAAATAAGCGCCATGAGAAAAGAAGGTATTTATACATTAAAGGCAATGAAATAAATACCTATCAATCCAGAATGGAACTTACTTTAAAACATATTAAGGAATCAGAAAGCCTAGCAGATCTTAGTCAATGTTTCTGCACAAACTTAAAAGCCTTGAATATGCCCTGGGGCAAGAGTCAGACCACTCCATTAAAAGCACCATTAGGATTAGGGTTGCTATTGATGTGGGTGGTGTCACTGAGGACACAAGTACAATTCTGGACATTAGATCCACAGAAGATTTGTGAAATGCCACATCCAATCTTGTGAAAACTAAAATAAACAGAAGTCACAGAGAGGGTACATTACAACAGTTTCTTTATAGTGATGATAAAGGTATTGGATTGGACAGGGTAAGCCTAATTAGAAACACTTCTCAAACCTCTGGGAAGCTGCCCACTGTGCTGAGGGACTGAGCAGCAGGAACAAGAAACCTGGTTACACAGTTAAATTTTTTTTTTCAATGTATATTTCAAACCAATTACAGTATCATGTATACATGGGACTCCTATGTGCATAATATTATGCCTTTAACTATTACTCCAAGGACATCACTGGATTATGCACCTTCTGTTTTCCTTTTTTTTAATTTTACAACTGGGAACACTAAAATACTAACAGCTGAGATGAGAAACTTTCTACATTTTACCACCATTAACAGTTTCCAATGAGACACTATTCTGCAAATATCTGTTTAAAGTCTAAGTATGGAAGAAAAAAATTCAAGCATTACACACATGTATGTATCATACATACAGTCTGAACATTAATGCTACTCAAACAAATGGCAACACTAATGAAAGTATACTTTTTAAAGAAAAAAATTAGACTCTTAGAGGGGGGAAGGGTCTGGATGAACAGAGGACAACAGCAGCTCTTTTACTGTACAGCACTATGCAGCCGGTACCAAAGTCTTACAAGAAACAAATACTTTAACTTTTTGTTATTTAAGGTGCCAAACCAGACACAATACATTTTTATCCTTTAAATAACTATGTGTTTAGCATTAACCTTTCAATAGGCAGTCTCATATACTAACACTTTAATCTCATTCTTTCTGTAATTTTGATAGCAGCTTCTTTATTTTTAGAAAGTCTTCTCCACATTTCCTATGACTTTCACAGTGAATAGAAGCAAACTTTAAATTCAGTCTGTAACAGAACAGATGACAATGACTCAGACTGAAATCTGACATAGCAAAGGAGATTACTACTGTAACAGTCTCTAAAGTCCACATGGACAAAACCCAACAAGAATACAGTTGCACAGATCTATACTGTGCTTCTTGGATTTAAAAATGAATAGACTGCATTGTACAACCAGAAAGGACCATAAATTGAATCCGAAAAATAAACAGAAAACAATTAAATTACAGCATAAGGAAAGTTTGCTTCAACTCTTAACTGAATAAGGAACAACATATGCAGCTGGTTCATTTATTCATCTTGCATATCTCCATCTAAACATCGCTACAATTTTTATGGAAAGGCACGTAGGTAAGAACAGGAGTGCCTTCTCATATGGATGGTTTGTTACCGGCATGGTGGTAGCTTCAAGATAAACCTCTGAACAAAGGCAGCAGTAACTCACATCTGGAGGCTGAGCTAATGCTCTGCTCCTACAGTTGAAGTGCTGGCTTTGTCTTCCAGCAGCTTATTTTCTCCTAACAGTTGGGTTGTCTGCTCCCTTTCAGCTGAGAAGCTAGCAGTTTCCCACAACAAGACAAGCTAGGAACCCAGTAGCTATTGCTCATCTGATCCATGGTGCATGTTTTAGGAATAGTCCCTTCCGGTGAGAAGCTAGCAGTTTCCCACAAGACAAGCTAGGAACCCAGTAGCTATTGCTCATCTGATCCATGGTGCATGTTTTAGGAATAGTATCCAAACACAACAGCAGTAACTTATTTTCAGATTTCCCCAAAAAATCAGTACAGGGGCTGACAACTTAAGGCAAAAAAAAATATGTATAATGTAGCTTTCCTTTTTGACATGAGACTGCATCCATATTTGTTTTTTAAAAAAAGAATGAATGAATGCATTATAAAATAGCATGAGCGAAGTGAACATTCAACATCTGGAGAAGAGATAAGGCAGACCCCAGTAACATTTTCACAATACAGTTATCTGTAAGACCCCCACCCACAGACACACATGCATTTAAGATGAAGCTGTTGGAGAGAAGGGAACACACCATCTTATCCCCACCATTCAACTTCTATGAGTCATGCATCTAAACTATTTTTAGTATCTAGATTAAAAAGTTCCTGTAAAGTAGGAGTGGAAATAGATGGAAAGTTTTCTGAGAATGCTAAAAAGCTATTTTAATATTAAATAATCCCTTTTTAAACTATGTGCAGAAGTTCTATGATTCTATAAGTTAGTTTCAACTACTGAGAGTACACAGTAAATAAAAAAGCTATGCAACTTGTCTGAGTACAGGATAGGTCTCCCCAATTCCCAGGTGTGGGAACGTTGGCATCTATTAAATTGTTAATTAGTTTCTAGAAACATTTTTGCCAATTAAAAAAATCATTTAATACTTATCCATCTGGGCATGAAATACTTTCGAAAGAGCATTTGAATTGGCGAGCTAAAAAAGAAATGATCCCGATCCACACAGCACCACGTCCCAAACCACTAGGGGCCAGCACACCATGCAAGAAGCCCCTCACAAAGAAGGACATTAAATATTGGGACATCCATTAATTTCTGTTAGCATCACTTCCTTCAAGCTCTGAGGGATTAAAGCCGATCACTGGTCCAAACCTGTGTTTCAAGAAACTGAAAAGATTTAAAACACAGTCAAACCAAAAGATGCATTTCAGCATGATTTCACTGCGCTGCAACCTTAGAAAGCTCAACATGCAGACTGGTTCACAGACAGAGGACAGAAAGATAAGACATCATTTATCCACCCAAACAATATAACGGACATTCAGGAATTGATGTACCTCTGGTTACTAACAATTATTCAGAGAAAAATATATTAATCATCTTCAAAATGAAGATGGTGCTGCTCTTCCCCTCAGTGAACTCATATATTCAATCTCAGCCAGCATCTCTCCCCTTGCTCGGGGAAGACAAACTAACTAAAAACCATGTAACAAACAACGCATTTTCATTTTGCTCCTGTCAGTAATGTCACTTTTGTTATAAAACATGCAGCTTAGATTTAGAGCCTTCCAGATGAAACATATGGATACCAAATACGAAGCCAGCAGTCCACATTCAACGAAGAAACAGATGGATACCCATCTGCCAAAATGCTTGGTGAAATACCTCAGGTTACAGAGGTAACAGTGCAACATCAGCTGATACTTGACCGTTTGAAGTTACTTATTTTTAAGCTGCTCCTCAGAAGCATTACAAATACGACACCAGTCAATTTAGTACACGAATACTGGGTGTTATTACAGACCTTCCTCACAAGTTGCAATTATGCTCTTTCTGACCAATGTTACCATCTTCATTATTGTACAGTAGGATCTGAAATACATTCTCAGCTTTTCAAGTTAACAGTTTCATAATTTATGTGGCAGATGTGCAAGGCAAACTGCACAGAAAGAGATAAGCCAAGAAAAACATCCTGATGGCCACAAATGAATTACGACTTGTGGGAGGAAGGAACTATAAAGCTATTTCCTGTGCCTTACAACTTCTAATCACAAAAGACTACCAAGTAAACAAGATAACCCAAAATCCACCACGCAGACACTTTCAAAAAGGACAGTGACTTTAAGAATTAAATTGAAGCCTGTTAGAGAACTCAGAGATCTCTTACTTCTAACAACCACCACTGCGCATTGCTGAAATCTTCCCTTTCAAGGTTTCCCCCCTCTCAGAAGTGACCCAATTGCAGCTTGCTATATTCTTAATGTTTTTGTAATTGTTATGCTACAGCTGAAGTACTTTTTACAGATGTTGGGAACATGAGGTGACTAATACGTGGTAGTTTTAAAACATATTTGTGCAAGGAATGAACACTTCCCCCCTAAGCTGGTTTAAGACTGATTTCATCTCTCCTACTGCAGATTCCCTGCAGTATGTACATGTTAATATTTTCATATTCTTATATAAAACCATCCCTGTGGTTTACACCAACAGATATATGGCTCCTTTAAATATCTTGATTTGTCAACAATTGTAGAGTGGCAACATGTGGTGGTAAATAACTTTCAAACTCACTGAGGATTTTGCCATGTTAATACTATCAACTATGGTTTTGTACCACCTCTACATACAGTATTTCTCCATATAAAGCCCAGGCTTATTTCTTTATTTCCCCATTCTTTAGGGGATGTTTTGCTTCCAAACACCCACTCTGATAGTCTTCAGTTAGCATCCTCTAATCTTCAATGATTAGATGCTCTTCGCTTCACTTTTCCACAGTTTCATTTGGCTTAGTAAGCGTTGTCATTTTGCATATTACACTTCATTCAAAGAAAACCTTCTTTAAAAGGTGACTTGCCAAAATAAGTGTTATACTCCAGCAAGCAGAATGAGTCAAAATACTTCCAATGTAAACCGAAAGGAAGAAAATTGCAATAGTATTTCCACTGTTTTTCCGTATTAGTTTTTAGGTCACATTTTTTAGCTCAAATTTTAGTTGAAATTAGAGCACATTTATACCTAAACCATTCTTATGACAAATCCGATTAATCTTAAGCATGAAAACCAATTTCACAAACAAGTAGAAAAAAGCTGCCTTTCAGGCAACACTTGACACTTTAGTGGGATAGTTAAATACTAAAACAGCAACTTCACTTTTCATTCAGACAGAAAGGCGACGCTGCTACTGCCCCTTCGCAAGTTTTGAGTCTCCTTGCACTCAAGTGAGCACACATCTGGCTTATCAGACTGAACTTCCCACTTCATAGCTCCCATTCCTGTGGATTTAATTGCTTTCAAAGTTCAATACACTATGTTTAAACAATAGCAGTCATATAGTCACAAGAAGTGGAATTACAAAACTGGGATAACTCTTTGTAACTGCAGAACCAAAGAGATTTCCACATGTATGTTGTAATCACATGACTAGATTTATTTCTGCTCAGTCCTCAGACTTACTTCGCTACTCTGCTCCTTACACTTCAGATTTTTTTCTTCTGTAACAAACATCTTGCAACAATTTTAAAAAATATTTTTCGAGTTACCTACATTTCTTTGCAGAATTCAGTCAGACTGCACTTCCTGCTTCAAGACTCAGCAAAAGCCACTATGTCTTTTCCATCAAGTGCTGCATCTTTAATATTGCCATGTTTGTGATCCAAACAGGTAACACGACTTACACTTAAAACTAATGTTTAACCAAGTAGAAAAAAAAAAGCAAGACAATTCTAATTAAAAATGCACTTTCTGTCAAGTGCTTTTTATATAAAAAAAATACCAGCACAAAAAACTTCAATCCCAATAAACATTGCTAGACAATTATACCACAAAACTAAAATTTAAATACATTATTTTGGGAGAGAGACTGAAACACACTTCACCATAGCTTACACCCCCCAATCAACTGTATTTCTTTGTACTTTGTTGCCTTCATATAACTTCAAGAGTAACTTTCCCTGAAATAAAAAGCTTGTTTCAGGTGTTCATAATGTGCTGCATAAGCTGCCCTCTGAACAAGGTATCTCCTGCTACTTCTTTGTATGCACAAAGTATTAAGATAAAATATTTAAGCTGTGGGCTTGAATATGGTAAGTGTGTACAAAACCATTCAACAGATGAAGAGACTCACAAGTGCTCCTAGTCAGTGAGCTTTAAGGATTGGGGCACAACATTTTAGTGTTGACAGAGAAGTATTTACAAGAAGAATGAGGTCTTATTCTTCTTCCAAAACAAGAAAGAAAAGGAGTAAAAATTTTCAGAGGACAAGGAAGTTGCAGTTACACTCAAAATGAGGCAACAGTAAGCTTTGAAGTTGTGCAATTTGAACTCACTTGTGTACCTCAGACTTCCTATTTTTTACCATTAAAAATGTTGAGAGTGACCCTGGACAGAGGAGGAAGACAGGGAGGGGAAAAAAAACCAACCAGAAACCAACCTCACATTAAAAAGAGTACTTTACCAGTAGCTGCAACACTCCAAACCCTGCAGAATGTCGTGTAGTCACACCATGTACTTAAGACCATGTTTCTCCTACTCCCAAAATAAACATTTTTTCCCCTAGAGTGTCAGAAGAGCTGTGCCATTACTGCTTTAGCATGATCCCCAAAAGATACCATGCCTTTGATAAGCCCACCCCACCCCCCCAAAAGCTTCTGCAATTCTGAGATCTCTGTACCTGTTTACTCACTATGCATGTGAGATGTGTTCACCAAAAAACTAGGGTTTTCTGACACCACGAAGAGCATGTAACAGTTGTAAGTTTACAGTAATACAACAACTGGTCAAGGAAACCTCCTGATGCTATAGATGCTTCAAGTATATTAGCTGAATAGTTACACATAAGAAATTTTACCCTGAAAAACAGAAAGACTGCCCAGTAGTTACTACACCTATGAATGGTGCAGATCTCTTCAGTGTTACTTACCACACTGAACTCTAAATATTGCGCTTTCCTTACTCAAAGAGTTGTTTCAAATATTTGTCAACTGACAGAGTATTTAGTGTGGACAGAAGAATGTATATGCAATAATACAGAGTTTAATATTTCCAAAAAACACACCCCCCCAACATTAATGGGACCATGCTTAATGATCCTTGTAGTTTCAGCTATCCCTTCATTGCAGGCTGAGTATGATTAAAACATTGCCCTAATTCCAAATTTATTACAAATTAAGCATTACTCTAAACACATGCTGGCTGTTCCACTAGGGAGGGTTGATTAAAGTTTAAACAATGCAGACGCTGAAGCTTTTAACACACAAACTGATCATTCTCAGCTACCGTATAATCACTTTGGCACTACAACATCACATGCACCCCTCCATGTCGCAATATCAATCATCTTCTGTTCTTAAATTGAGAGGAATAAACCTGAGTACAGATAATTCCTCTAAGCCAAGAGTAAGCACCTGTTACAAGCTCTTCTCTGATCAGATCCGCAGGCAAGGTACAGGTAAGGTTACCAGATCTGTCTGGAGTCCCGCTCTGAAAGCGCTACCCTTGTTCCCTCCAGCGTGTTCAAGGGCTCTAATTCCTTCCAGCTCCTCTCCCTGCCCCTTCAGGCTCAAGGCAACCAGAGTCAGACAACAGCATCCCAAGGACGCCTAAACCATAGGTGTCAAACACACCCAACGTATACAACCCAAGTTGCACTCTCTCCCTAACACCCAGCCCAGCTTTGAAGGGCTTGCTGTTTCCTTCTGCCTTCACCTACAGAGCTACGACTCTGTACAGCTTCACATCTTGTCTGTGATGTAGCAAAGCATTAACATCATATTACCTAAAAAAGCCTGAGACGTGTATCTCATCAACACCACAATCTAGTAGTATGGTCCAAGTAGCAGGTGAAGCAACCACACAAGAAAACCTTCAACTACTGTTTTAATACAGCCTTGTGTCCTGGAAAATGTCTTAAGACTGAGACAAAAGCTGCACTGCACTTCTAGGAGTAGGAGGAAGGAAGAGGAGGAAACAGTTTACACAAAGTTATCAAATTGCAGGCTCATAACCAGTTGTTTTCCTTCATTTATTCAAGTGTCTTTCAGTGGAATTGCTACGCAGGAGGTATTCAGAAGCAGAGAGACATATTTGAGAGTACTATTTTCACCTTTGTTTTTCTAAAATTAACTACATTATCATTTACTGATTTTATTTCTAAACACACTGGAAAATTCTATAGTTGCAGCCGTTTGCAAAAAAAAAAAACCCACAACTTCAATATAGAGTTCAGGCCTTTCATTTCCTGAAAATAATTAAAATAAAATCAGAAAATGAATAGTGATGTCACTAAGGAGAAGATGATCAGGTTCTTGTCTCAAAATTGGTTCCTTACAGTCTGCTTTCTTACAAGAACTATTCCACTATTCTATGCAGTGCTACAATACTTACTACACTTAATAGCTCTAATGCACCAATCCATAAAGACCATTACATCTGTCAGACAATTTAAGGACGACGCTATGTTTAAGTAAGACTACATGGAGTATGCCTGGATGCAAGAACCTTATTTCTTGGCTCCACTACACACAGCCATGAGAGGAACACAATCAAGGCCCTTAAACTTATGTTTCAGTGTCTCCGAGAACATCTCCCTTTTCCTAGGAAGGAAGCTATTCACAAACTAAGCCTTCCCCCGTACCTCACTTGCTAACAAGAACAAGAAATACAACATCTTATAAATTAAAGTGCAATTAACACTTTACAGTCACCCAATGAGTACTTCATACTTCTTTAGCATAAGCAGCATTGTGCAAGGGGAAGGACGTTCAGTACTTTAATCTATGACAGTGTCAAAAGATGCTTATTATATCATATAAAAAAGTAAAGGCAAGTATGCAGTGACAGTTCTGCAGAATAAGCTGTGAGCATCCAACAGCTTACAGCTAGGGGCAAAGAATTCAGGGGGATTTCCTGCTATGCCTTCACCTTTTGCCAGTGCTCCTTCAGCACATAGTGGCCTTAAGGTGCTCTCTGATGTCTTGCTTCCAGCTAGTTTTGAACTAGGTTGTACGCCTTTCACAAGTTGTTCTTCAAACTTGCTCACCTGTCTCATTTTTGCTTTTACATGAGAACGATCAGCAACTAACTCTGTATTTGCTTCAAATCGACATTTCAGCTTTCCGAAACACATGGTTTTGCTTTGAAATATTTCCTTAACTCTCCTCTTCACCAATGATATTTCCTTTTCATCATTGTCTTTAAGAAGCGACAACAGCAGTTTCGTTATGAGCCGCGAATATAGCATTTTCGTTATCTCCACATCACCTGCAAGGATTCCATTCTTCAGCATGCCCTTGAAAGCTTTTTGAAAAAATATAAATTCCTCTTTATGTAAGCAACCTTTTCAAAAGACACACGCCAAAAATATTTTTTTTTATGCTTCTGTTGCTTATAAAAAGACTTCTAATCCAATTGCTTTATGTTCACCATTAGAGAGTGGCTCTGAAAGTAGTATCTTGAACCAGAATCAACGTATGGCTTCAGATCAAGTCACAGCTTCCCACTTCTGTCTTTTCGACTAGCTCTTTGTTCGACCAGTCACTAGTCATCTGAACGTGTACTGTTCTCAGTGTAAGATGCTGATGCAATGTGTATCTAACCTACACAGGAGACATGAAGTCACCCATCGCTATCACATTTCCTGCCCACATTGCCTCTCCGCCATTCACATGGGGTGGGAGGATATCATGCAAGAGAGTCCTCTTCCCGTTCTTGCTCTGCCCTCATGCCTTTAGTCCTGAATTTTCAGTTCATCGGGATCGACTGGTTCACAGTTTGCTTGTTAATTTGGTCTGAAAAAGTTTTCTTGAGCACGTTGCCCATCCACATTCAGCCATGCCTCTGTTATTTTGTGCTTGGCCTGTAACGGAGCCCTGCCAACCACACTGTTTTAAAATGGGACACTGACAGAACAGATTTAGCCAAAGTTTTCTGAACAAAAAATATTCCAGGTTCCACCTTATTCTTCAGTCTTCTAAAAATCTGTCTTAAACCAAGACAGATATGCTTTGTAACAGATGTACGTCTCATACAATAGACGTGGAAGAACTATTGTTCCCTTCACCAACTGGAGGCCTTCCTCCCGTTAAATTAGTTGGCATATCCTGATCAAGTTAATTTACTATAATCATAATAAAGTTACGCTGACAATCAGTGCTGACAATCAGTTCTGACAATCAGCCGTTTCCCCACTATTTCTTCTATAATATCTTATTACATGGTATAAGTATACCATACATAATGAAAAGCATATTAAAATAGTCCAACTGATAGAAGAATTACAGATGAGGCTCATGGTACGCGAAACAATAATGCAATACTAGAGAAGGGCTGCACAATGCACTTTGTGTCACTCATGGTATTTCCACTGGCAGAAACAGTAGTGTTTTTTTCCCCCCAAAAACAGAGTGATGGGAAATACAGGGCTGTCATACCTTCTCAGTCCACTTTCATTTGATATATTCTAGCTGATCTTCATTTTAGTGTTCTGTAAAGAGCTCTTATGGTTGCAGAGCGCTGAGTCAGAACCAGAGAATGGCTGAGGCTGGGAAGGAGCTCTTGTGATGTCCTAGCCCACCCACCCTGCTCCAGCAGCCGCAGCAGGAGCAGGTTGCCCAGGACCGTGTTCTAGACAGGTTTTGAATCTCACCAAGGATGGAGCCCCCACAGCATTTCTGGGCAACCTGCTCCAGTGTTTGACCATCCTCATAGTAAAAAAAGTGTTTTCTTCTGCCTAGAGGCAATTTGGTATGTTTTAATTTGTGCCCACTGCCTCTTACCCTATCAAGTTTATCACTATTTACTGTGTGGTTTAGGACTACTACTGGGATAGGATGTTTTACTCTTGTTTGTAATAAACAAGTCTTTGCTTTCAGGTGGTTCTTTAGAACTGCAAATCTTAAGTTTCTCACCAAACCATACCAGAATAATTACTACAAGGAAAAGGAAAAAAAGTGCACAAAGAAAGTAATCATCACTGTTTGAAGAACACATTGGGAAAAAAATACTTGCACAGAATTTAAATCAATTAAAATGCAGTTCCTAGGAATGGCACAATTACTTAGTTTTCAGCTTACTATACTGCGGCCAGTACATTAACAAAAAAATTGTTTGAAAAAAATCTAATCTTTTCCTACTTCAGTTGTTCATCCCTTAATAACCTTGAATTACTGTGTTTCTTTCCTGCTACTACTGTAGCTAAGAATAAAAAGCAGTGACTATAATCCTAAATAGACTAAATTAGCTTAATACCTATTTTCTTTTGTCATTCAATTTTCTATAAGGCAGGTGACAACCTAGAAATCCTTCTACTACTGTATTAAGCAGTTGGACAAAGTAACTTTGGTTAATAGTTAAAGGGAGTGTCCTTCTACAGCTATTCACACCAAAGTATCCGAAAATGGACACAAGCAGTAAGACAACACCATTCAGACTAAGTGAAGTATTATGACATAAATGTTATGATATTAACATTCATTATTGACTTTAAATTTCAGATTAGTATCTCACATTAAATAAAAGGGGTAGCTTGGCAAACTATAAACCCACAAGTTCACAAACATGCATTTTTACTCAAAGCAAGCGTTCTTTTGTGGAATGAGTCTGGCAAATTGCATACAAATTAACTTTCAAAATGCCAAGCCATGTTTATTTGTGGAGGATAATGATGTTTCCTCTCCTTTCATAGGTATCATTTGTTAAACTGGTTCCTCCAAGAGATCAAGTAACTTTTATGTCCTAAAAAGGTAACAAGAGCCGTTTCATTTGCCTCAGAGCCCCAGTTTCTAATTCCTGTCCACACAGAGATAATTTCAAATTATACTGTGTATTTACAACAAACCAATTTCACTATGGTTCAATACAGGAACTATTTATTTATTTACTCACTAATGGTAAGATTACTGGATTTTTATGATCTAATGTCTGCAGCTACAGAATTAAGTTACAGTTCCCGTGTAATTAACAAAAACCTGACACTGGCAGTTTAGAGAGTCCACTTTCCATTTAGAAGTCTATTAGCACCATCTTTTCAAGCTGTTTCAAGAAATGCAATCATCTTTCTGGTCGCAAGGAGAGATAAATCACTGTGATAGAAGTTAACTCATTTAGACAAGAAACACTTCTGAAGGGGGTGGGGGGGAGTGTCCCACCTCTCTTAGCATGACCATATAGAAGAACAGTTAAAATTAATTATTCCTTGTTTTGACAGCAATCATTAAGGCATCAGCTCTATTAGCAGATGTAAGTTACCAAGAACATAGTTTATTTTTCAGAAGATGCATCCACCCACTGCAACTCCAATAAAATTATCTCAGGTTATCAAAAGCCTTTTTCTTCTCTTTACATTCAAAATGGATTCTGAGAAATCTTCAACTGAGTAGTCTCATAGAACACAAAACACACACCTCCCAAGAATCACATAGGGATGCACGTTTACCAAATATAAAGTTATGTCTTGAGAAGTAACACTGAACAGTCTGTAATGTACATCAGGATGCTTCTAAACAGCTTGACAGGACTGGGAAAGCAACCAATGAGAAAAACATTTATTGTTATGAGTCAGAATGGAGCACAGAAAAAGAAAAACAAACCACCATACTCCCTAACTCCCAATAGGTCTCATTATTATTACAACAGATTAAAAAAAAATGCAGGTCAGTCTCATTAAACAAGTTGAAAATACACTAATATTTCTAATTGTATCCCAAATGAATGAGTTAATATCTATTAAGAATGCAGTCAATATTTAACTGGTTAGGCTGGGACATAGTATTTGGATAAGGGGAAGAAGAGTACAACAGCTTTGAGGTAGTTTCCTTCAGACACAAATACACACTTCCAATACTGATTTTGTCACATTACTTTCATTTTTAATGGTAAACCAAAACACATCCAAAAATATTTCAGCTGTTTAAGATAACAATCTACATAGAATACCACTCTGTAATAACTGAAATATATTTACCACCAGTATTTCTAATACAATTAGCTGCACTTTTAAATTTAATTGAAAGCATCTGTCATATGAAGATCTGTCGGATCCAGAGATCACTTCCAGAATGAATCATTCAAATCAGCACCATACAAAACAACTACCTATTTCAATCTATACCCTTTCTCCCACATTTGGGACCCAAGAGTGGAACCAGAAATACTGACGCATATGCCCCAACACAACAGCGATACAATCATAGAAAGATTAGCTCTGGGGCTTGAAGTGGTGACATACAAAACAGAAGAGCAACCTTAAGAAACTTAAAGTTAGAACTTAAATTTGTGACCTTTCGGAGCAGTTTTGCCGCTAAAAAAACACTAACAGTGCAGTTTCAAATAATAAAGTTAGGTAAAAATGTATCATAATTAAAAAAGTGTCCCAGCCCAACATCCTGTCCTTTCCCCTGTCAACGCAAGAGCTTGTGGTGCCATAGACAGCTGCTCATGCAGCACACTGCCAAATCAGTTATGAACCCTAAAAGTTTGGGTTTTATTTTTTTAGCTGTATCAGCAAGATAGCACAAGCAAATACTGCACTACACAGCAGCCACATAAGGAAGGCAAAGACAGTGAATTGCCAGGTACAGAAGTGAGACATTTTCTTTTAGTGGAAGAATAATTCGAGAGCTCCTCAACCTGCTTGTGAAACTGCATGCTAAGGGTGTACTTCAAGCATTAAACCTGTAGCTTGCTCTCCTTTGCCTCCAGCCACTTATTCTTACTCAAATACCATTCCTTTCTTTATGCCAGTACAAATATTTGCGTGACCATGGAGTTAACTATACCAGGGAACTGATCCAGTGGAGAATTAAATTGGCAAAAACAACTGGTTAGTCTGGGAGAGAGATTCTCTCATCAAGCAGAAAGTATGCTCGTGCCAGCAAAAGGGAGAGAGAAGTGTGCAGTCTGTGGCAGACGGAAGGCTGTGAAACCTCTTTTACCATCAGCCTACGCTTACACTGACTGTGAAACTACAACCTAAGATTTCGTGGCTTAGGCTATGTTTTCATGTTTGTGACAGTGCTGACGGAGTTTGAGACTTCAGGGCAGCTACAAGGGGAGACTCAGCCATGTGTTTCTGCATCCTCTGCTCACACTACCTTTAACCATCTCCTATCCCCTTCCCTCCCATCTCAACACTGCTTCCTCAGATGTACTACACAAACACTTGTGCAGTTGTAGGGCAAACCAGTCTAGGGAACTAATCTAACTTAAAAACTAATAACCTACAAAGTCCTTTTAGGAGAAAGACAAAGGAAGAGAGAAAGCTTCCAGTTGGGTCTGTTCCTGTATCCGGTTCACTGCACAGCAACCTAAACCACCATACTCAACAACATACGACACAGGAATAAATAAGTAATGAATACTTTTTCTAATGCTGTTACTGAAAAAAATACTCAGAGCACCACAGCCTAAACAGCTTTCTGGAAAGAAGTGAACTACCAACTGGTAACAATTTCATATGACCTTAGCTTAGCAGACACTTGTACCTTAAAAAAAATAAAGTGCACCCCAGTTAGAATCAGATCTTATTTTTCAGAGAGGCAGAATAGGACTGTTATGCTCTCCTACACAATTGCTCTTTCTAAAGAGACTACTGAGCATCCTTAAAAGAAAGTTTTAGCTATACTACAGCTGTGTATTCCAAATGGAACAGGTAAATAAAGCTCATGCTCTGAACTGAAAGATGACAGCAGCTGTTAATCTTTGTCTATAACTGGGCCCATATTTGACCTACATCAATAAGATCCAGCATGCTATAAGGAGCTGGAAAAAGACCAATGGCTAAAATGACTACTTTATTCACCTGTTACATTTGCTAATTTAGTTTTTCATTTTCTTGCACTGTATTGGTTTTGCCTTATGAATAAAAAAAAATTGAAAAAAGCATTTAAACAAAGTCTGTAAAACAGTCAACTTTAAACAGAAATTTATGCTATTACTGTACATCCTTGTTTTAGTAAATAGAAATAGCTGCCCTACTTTTTCCAAAACCAATGAGTCTCAATTGCCCCCCTCCCCCGCCTTCTTTTAAAATACTGTCTTAATATTAGTTTGGAACACACAGTGGTAATTTGGAAGTTGAAGTTTCATATCGAGTACATGCAAGCAAAATGTTTGGAATGTGCTTGAAGCAACAGGTCATGTTCTGCATGTTGGACATGAGTTTCCCAGCTTCAAATGGGAATTCTTGTATTATGACTTGTGGACAAGCTGCATCTCAAACTTCAGAATAAACAAGTGAGAGTAATTCCGAAAGTTCCAAAATGAAGCATACAACTCTGAAGATCAACACGGTTTTGTGCTCTAAACCTACCATCATATGCAACAATGCTTCCCTCATTCTCTGACATGTCATCTTTCTGTTTTTACAAAAGCTTAAAATTTTCATATAAATACAGAAATTAATTTAAAATTTGAAACGAATGAAGGCAGATATGCGATACAAGAATCAGAATTTCAAGACTGAATTTTAGAACCACTGCAATGCTTAGAGTTGCACCTTGAAATAGGCAAGCCTGAGGAGAAAAAGCAGTAGTGTGTTCCACATTTGCACAATGCTTTGGAAATAGTTATACCTTGTATCTGAAATAATTATGCAAATCAGCTAATATTTTTAATACACTAGCTGGGCACACAACCAAGAGGAATTAGCACAGAACTGAGTTAAGCACCTTGATCCTTTTGACCACAGTTGCACACAGTGATGTAGGTAAAGCTCTTATCTTTGACCAGCTTCATTTACTTCCCAAGCAGAAGCCTAGTCATGTCTGGCAGGGCCATGCAAAGCAATGTTTTAAAAATACTTCAAGGATGTAGAAGTTGGCACATATACACACATCATTTAGATTCCCTGAAAATACATAAGGCCAACACCTTACCCCGCCTTATGGAAGGCAATACAAGCTATTGTTAGCTTCCACAGGGTGTAAAATGGCAATAATACATTTGAAAGAGCACTGACAAAAGCACCGCTTAGAGGAGTTTGTGCATTTAGTCACAAGTATGTTATGCTAACTCTTAATATATCCTTCAGATTGTAACGTTTGCCTGCTTTTGATTACTCCACCAGTTGAATATTCAAACAGGAGAATGACATATCTATGTACATGAGATAACAGAACATAATGATTTCAAAGATGCATATCACCCATATTAAACTACGTGGCCCAAGGACGACAACCATTTCGATTCCTTATTACACACAGCAACTTTTTTAAAGGAAGGAGGAGAGCTCTAAGAAATAAGCACTGTGACAAGTGCTTGGCAGATACAGCCACGCAACGCTGCAGAGCCAAATGATATGTTTAAATAACCTTCCTTTGCATTCCCAAGACTATTTCTTCTCTCTCGCACTCTCTGGTAACCAGGCAGAGGACAAGTCCTTATAGGGCTGGAGATAATAATCATCACCTTGCTTGTAATAATGACACAAAATGCTGTTCTTAAAGCAGTTATCAGCAGGACATCTCTTAAGCAGCAATAGGAGGATAACTCATGCAGTGAGGGTTAACTGTCCCTTACATAAAACGATCTAAGTGTTCACTGCTCTGAAGATCTTGCTTATACAAACCAAAATAAATCTTAAATACAAAGAAAACCAAATGATCCTGGAACAAGGGAGTTTATAGGAAGGTCAGATAGCAATGGACTAGTGTTAGACAGTTATTTACCCTTCCGTTAGATATATCATATGATGGGTCATTTACCATAATACCTGCTATTACTAAAGCAGCAAACAGTACTTCACTACAGGAGAGCTCAATGGTCTGGGTGGACAGATCCATGAACCATATGAAAACTGCCTGTAAACAAGAACAATTACAGGTACATTAAAAAAAAAGTAGTTAGGCAAGAGGATTTAAAACCCCCAGCTGAGCATATGTAGGATCGTGCTCATACGTTGGTCAAACGTGCGCTACATGGCAATAAGCAACTGAAAGTTAACTGGAAGCCATGTAATTGTAGGGCAAATTACTGGTATGCATTTACCATGTTAGTAAGTACAATGTGGGCATAGCATGAGCTAGCAGACAACAACATGAGACTGGAAGTCAACAAATCCAGAGTTTTAACTGTTATCAACTAACTGCGAGTTGGTTTACTTGACACAATTATCTTTTTAGTTTTCCTCATCTGTGAAGTGGGGGTTTACCAGAAACCTCTACTCCCCCAGCTGAAGTGCAAAGTCTAATTTAAATGCCATGCTTTAGGCTACAACAGCTAGGAATTGCAATGACAATCGAAGCAGTAATTCGCTCTACCAATAATTTACCTTTCTCTTTACAGCTTGTATAATTAGAAGTACTAAAGAAAACAAGCTGTTTACTAACAAAAAAACCTTCTCCCCTACCTAGCTGTATTTGAGCTGATGACAGCAGGCCCTTTAATCCTTCCTTTTCCACTAACAGTAAAAATCCTTCCTCCCTGCATAAGTGTAACATCAGAACAAATAATAAGAGGACCCTAGTAGTGCCTAACGCTACAAATAAATTCTTAAGTGTTATAAATGCTTCCAGCATTTAGTATCCGTACAAGCATTACAATCAGTTCTAAACAAGACAACTTGCTCTCCATTTAAAACCAGTTTAAAATATTACATACTTGGCCAATTCATCAAGCTTGCAAAACACATGAAAACAGAGCTCTGTAACGCTTCAACTCCCACTCTACAACATGAGGGAGCACAAATACATTACTGGCAAAGCAGTTAGGACTCAACTAGGTGGACGTAAACCTGAACTGAAAATGGGATGGAAAAAACAGGGGGATGGCGATTGTCATATTCCTAATGCTGGCAAGAAATTCACAGGCTCTCTCCTCTTCTTTTTAAGTATACATCCAAGAAGCTCAAAGACTCAACGACTAGCTCACCCACCTAAACTAATTCAAATGAACATCTGGGTTATACAGTCCTTACTATATACAGATCTGTCACCTTCATCAATTTTTTAATTAGACTGTTTCTTACCCTTTGATGTGTGGAAGGTGCTTAAAATGAGCTCTCTTACATTCTGGTCATGCATGTAGAAGATCACAAAAGCTAAGAACGGTAATAAAATTTAAAGAAAGTGGATGTAAAGTCTCATCACATTGTGACGCAGGCAGGAATCTAATCTCAATGGGTCCGAAGGTCTTCCTTCCATCCTGCTTACGGCATGTCTGTGACAGAAACTAGTTAGCAAAAACACTGAGTTACAATGACATCTTATATTAAGAGAGGAACTATTGCCCTGAGGAGCTCAACTAGCCTTGCTAAGTATATATGCACAAATGTCGTCTTCTGCTTTAAGCAGAAGAACCTTGTGCTAGGTTAACATACAGTAACATTTCAGGAAAACAAGAATCAGCAGATTCTGCCTCAAGAAAAGGGAATTCAACAAAACTGGAGAGAGATTTGATAACCTGGCTTCTGAGCTCGGCCACAAGGCCAAGCTAATACCTTCCTGCTTCTGCCAAGCTAAAAATTATTTTAACAGGCTTTCTTAATATTCCTTGTTTTCTTTTGAAAAAGCTATGGGGTTTTCTTTGTAGCACTCCCCTACAAATTTCACAGGGAACACAAAGCACAATATATACTTGTCTACTAAGATTAAAACAGGAAGTTAGCAAGTTGCATAACACTCTGGAATTCCACAGCCAGGACTCCAGAACTACATCTCAGGGACTACAATACCTTTTTCCAGTTCTGTTATCACGCAGCAGGGAGATACTTGGTTGAGGACTTTGAGGGTTTGATTATCAAAGTACAGATGCACATATACCAATAAAAATATGACATTTCTTGTATAAGCTGCTTCTACACAGTACTGGCCAGCCTGCAGTTCAAATGCAACGCTTACCCTCAAGCTTTATCACAACTACAGGGCTGTTTCGGAGCAGGCATAGGGTAACCTGACCCCCCTGCTATGGGAGCTCCAGAACACCCGGGATTACTGTCACCAGGTCATCCAGAGACAAAGCAGCAAAACCCATCGAGCAGCAGAGCAGTGGGATAACTGGTGACCGGCACACTTCCCACCTGCCAAATGTTCTCAGAGATCACACACCCACCAGCTATCTAAAGTATGTGACGTGCGCTTCTGCACTCTGTCAAGATGCTGATGTGCGGCTCGTTAGGTCAGAAAAACTGGTCACCTCTTGCATACAAGGTTTAGGGTACATATTTCTACTGCAGAGCTAAGTCTATGACAAAACAGAATCTAATAAAAGTCTACTATATTACTTTGGGAGTGACTCAGAACTGCCAACTGACTCACTAACTTTGCATCAAGCACCACCCTGGACTTGAGCCATCAGAAACCTCTGCCATTTAAACCGAGTTTACTGTTATAGTGCAAACAAGTTGAGCACAGAGGGCTACATTTATACTGTTTACTTTCCAATTCAGTTTTGACCCACTGGGGAAAAAGAACCCATACAAGTAAACATCTAAAAAAAAAATGAAAAGCTGCCTTCTGAAATTAACGTATTCACTTAATAAAATAATACAAAATAGAATTTTCTCCAGAAGAAATAAAGAAATTTAGACCTATACCTTCTAAATTACACGATAACCAAAAACTTAATATAATTCCACACATTTGAAGAACTCTCACCCACATTGCAGAACCTGGGAAGAAACTGGAGGGTGAAAGAAGTTTGACATTTATTTAGAAACTGCAAGAATAAAGCTTGGGACAAGCAAACACTACTAAGCACAGACAGGCTTTATTAATTATTCGGTTTAAGCCCCAAACTCATTCACAATGCCCAGTTAGAAACAAGGTATTACTATTCAATTGTAACTAATCAAAGCACTTAAAATTTAAGGGGGGTGGGGGAGTTATACTAGCAACTAAAACCAATAAGGTTAACAGAAAGGAGAACAAGACACATGAAGTATCTTGTCACATCTTAGAACAGTTTAAATCTAATACTCTATCACAGTCTTCCTGAATTTCGTAATAGGATCACAATTTAGTATCAAAAATAACATGTAAAAAAGGATGTAGATCCATACTTTTGAGTTTCTAGAAAATGCTATGATACCAATAATAGAGGTGATTCTAGCGTGAAGAGAACTACAGAGCAAAACTGACCTAATGAACTTGACTCCTTGATTTCTATCACACTGAAGAAAACATAAATACTAAAAACTTCAATAACACTAAATACAAACTTGAATTTTTACTATGTATTTTGCAGTTGTTAACTTATTTTTCAGCTCTAAAACTTCCAAGAATTTTAATAGGTTACCATTTTTACCTAGGGTTTTTGTTGCTAATGTAGCCCACAGACATTGAAATAAAATAATTAATAGAAGCTTAACTATGTATCATCACTTACTGAACTTTAACACACTGAAAAATCTGAAAATTGTTTAATTCAAGTCCTCCACTTTGAAACACCTCTGACCTAACCAAGCTCTCAGCCACCTGAAGCCCAAATAAGGATAACAAAACCTGATGAGTAAGTTGAAATTCTAAGATGATAATTATCAGCTGAATGTAGGTCCAAGATATAGAGCTAACCACCACTACAAAGCTATCAGAGTTTGAACGAGCAAAACTTCAAGCTATTTGCACATTTTCAAAATCCCCATATAATCATATTCCTTTTTTAAGGAAAGAGAGTTTCTTGCTTAAGTTCAGTATGTTCCTGCCACAGCATCAGCCGCTATTTATGAGGCAGATAATATCACTTAGCCTCTTCTGCAGAGAATTTTGTCATGGCATTAAGACAGAAGACATTATGACAAATCTGCATCACACAATAGGACTATTGATTTTGACGTCTAAACACTATTTACTCTGCAGGCTCTACTTCCTCCCCCCCCCCTTGTTTTTTAAATACACAATCTGCTTTATTTGGATAATGTTATTCCCAGAAACTGAAGTTTATTCAGAAAAACATTTCTGATTATTTGAAATGTCCACTTCTTGCACCTGGTTTGGAAATCGAATGTCTCTTCTGAACCAGATTTTGATGTACTGTTTGGCTTAATAACTTATGAAATATCCTTAAAAGTAAACATTTTAAAAACAGTGACAGTGTTATAATGGTATAGTGATCATTAATCCTCCACAAATAGAAATACACAAGGAAAACTCAGAAAAACTTGATTTCCCTGAAAGCGTCCTGGAACTCAAGACAGGCCTATTTGGGCTGTCCTACTATATACTGCATCGGTCACATTATTAAAACTAATTTAGAAAGGGCTGACTTTGCATGCATGGAGCTGTAAAAAGCAAACAACCTCCTCAGGAGAAGCCTTATTCACAGGAGTTTTTAAATGTTATCTGATTCTTGGCCTAGAAAAGTCTCAGTCTGGTATACAGCAAGCAAAACACTTGATTATCATGAGTAAGGTGCTGTTTCTCTTCAGTTTACTGTCTTTAAGCCTATGTATAAAGCATGCCAGTTTAAGAACTGTTTGGAGAAACACAAGTAAAAAATGTTCCAAATGGAACCTCAGTTTTGAGAGACTCACCCTTTGACTTGTAAGGTTAGGCACAACTATTAGTTCACTTAACCTCATTTGGTATATACTAATCTACAGACCTTTGGCCAGTTATTCCTCTAAGTAGTCCACAATTCATGGAGAAGTGCTCCAAGTTTGCCCTAAATATTTGTTATTTAAGGAGGCAAAACATAATCTTTGTTAAGTTCTCCACCATATCAATTTTTTCCCATGACAAAAATAAAGGAGTGGCTGAGAAACGTAACAATAACGTCACATTCTCAAGCTGCGACAGTCATCGTGATAACCAAGACCGCAGCCAAGTTTGCAGTGGGAGGAGGTTCTAGTCAAGGAAATAAACTTGCAAATATCTGAACTATTTAAATGTTTAAGGGGACAGATAGAGCATTTCACTCCTCTGCCACACTCCACCTCTGAAAGACCCAGGGGTGGCAAGTCAATGGCAACTGCTGTAGTGACCTGTCCTGAGGGAGAAGGAAAACACTTAGAGAGCGTGTGGTGACTTTGGAAGCACTCTGAAAATTCACTGTTGTACAGGTGGTTCTTTACCCCCCACCCTCCCCCCTTCTTTGAGTGACCTGCCCGTTTCTTTTTAAGGGGCCTAGGGGCCATGGCAGGAGCCAATCTAGCAGAGGCAGATTTTAAGGGCTCATGTACCAAAATGGGCACACAGTCCTTGGGACTCTGGCAGAGAAGGGGGCACCCAAAGAAGAAGCGCAGCTCGCCAAGAGCTGGAAGGGCCCAGATGAGCCCAAGAGGGGCGGGAAAGCTGCCAGCCATAATGGAAAGGCCACAGACTACCTGGAAAGCGGCACCTGCCTGTCGGAGG
>NW_009646843.1:375772-400773 GCF_000708025.1 Charadrius vociferus
GGGCCAGCCCGCAAAGCCTGCTGGGAGCCGAGAGCCGGCCGGGCGCGGAGCCTGCCGGGAATTTTAGTCTCCGGTGAAGAGCTCCGCCTCTGCGCGCAAAGGCTGATGGGAGTTGTAGTGCTGCGGCTCTCCCTGAGGGGGCGGGCGGGCCGTAGGCACTGTCACACTGCGGTAGGACCGAGCCTTTGTCCCCTCCTTGGCTTGGGGTGCGGGAACAGCCCGGCTCTCACCCGCCCTCACACCGCTGCAGCATCCAGCCTGTGGTGAATTTCCTGACTCGCAGCCAGGCAACGCATGGGAGGGGAGATGTCTGTGCACGTTGCTGGCTAAAGCACAAAACACAGGTGTAAAAGTCATGTCTGACTAGAATATGGTATAAAATACTCTGCTTTTATTGCAAGGAGTGATTAAATGATAAGGGCAGTATTCTGTCTTTATGAGCACCTGTTTGCTGGTCGTGGTGTACGGACTACAGTGAATTTTGAGCTTTCTGGATTTTCCTGCAGGCCGACAGCGGGATTTCTGCAAGAAATGTGATGTGGGAAAGTAGATGAAAGGGTGTAGTACGTGCACTGAGGTAGCACCGTCCATCAGGGCACAGCACACGCGCTTCTTGAGAGAGATCAAGTCAATTGAGAAAAAGCCAAGGAACAATCACATACATTAAAGCTGCCTCAGGAGAATATTCACTGTTTTAACATACTTGTCAACCAGCATTGCAAAAACATCTTCAAATGTTGCCTCTGCAGGGTATTGAACAGGAATCACAGCTCCCTGGGTATAATGAAAACAGCGAAGTGATGTTATAATTAGGATTGTCAGTTTCATGACATACATTTACTTTTGTTCTCTATCAGATTGTTTTCCATGTGAGTCCATGACCAGTCATGATGGGGGGATTTTCTTCTCAAGAGAAGTGGAAGTCTGTTGGCTATTTCTTTGCAAGTCACAGGACATGAACAGAGTGCCTGGGTATTATAGTTAGTCAATAATATATTACTGATATGTGTTTCTTGTTTGTGTGCTTGTGTCATAAATGAACATATTTTGTCTAAACACAATATAGATCTGCAAACTTTTACCCAAAAGCAACACATATCTGTAAACTTTTTGTCTTTTAATTGTTTGGTCAGAGCAAGCAAAAAAAGGCGTGAGAAAGACCGGGTGCAACTGCACTTACTGCTCAAATAACACTCGCCTCTTTTAAAAGTTGTTGGTTCTCTGAAGTATTCAGAAAAGCTAAGCAGCTGATCATCTGCCCATTTTCTGACATCCCATTATATCTTTTTACATAGGTACTTTCATGGCTTTGTCTCCTGAACATCTTGGTGAAATCTATTGGAATATAAGAACATCCTGAACAGATCATCCAATCCAGCATCCTGTCACTAACAGTAGTAAGTATTAGATGTTCATGTAAAGAATGTAAGAACTGGTGAATGTGGATGGATCAATTCCCAGGTACATCTTTCCTATTTTCAGTTTTTTATGGCTTAGTGACTTGGTTCTGCAGTATAAAGCTTTCTGTTTAGGAGCACTGGGTGTACTTTTGTTTTATGAATTCAACTGATTGCTTTTTGAATCCTTTTAGATTAGCTTACAAACACCTTATGGAAATGAATTCTGTATTATAACTGTGGTATGAAAAAATAGTTCGTTTAGTATGTTTTAAATCATCTGCTTAACAGTATTACTAGTTCAAGTATTATGAGAATTAGTATATAACAATTCCCTATTGCTCATCTCCTTGTCAGTTGTGAATTTAGACATCTATAGATTTCTTACCACACTGTTTTCTTCACTGTGCCTAAGACTTGCAGTATACTTAGTTTCTCCTTGTTCAGAAGTTGTGCCATACCTTTTCAATTCTACTGTATCGTTTTTGAAGCTGAAGGGGAAGAACCAGCACTGCATGCAGTAGCAAAGACACTGAACAGCATAGTGATGTTTTATGGTTTTTTTCTCAGTTCCCTTCATGAGAGTTCTTAACACAGTTTGCCTTTTTGAATGCAGGTGAACACTGAGATGATATTTTATTCTGCTGCACAACATCTATGGTGACTGACTGTGGTTGGTGTTTAACTGAACTCAGCACCAGTTTTACTGTCCCCACAAATGCAGGGCGCAGTGCCGTGTGCCTTTCCATTGGGAACTGGCAGGAGTGAGATCCTTAATTTCATATTCTAACACCTGGCAAAGCAAGCTGGGTGAGGACTCCTTGATAACTGCCCTTCATTTTTTTCTCTGAATAAAATGCGGACATTGGCCTTCAGGAGTAGGAGAAGACATTTATAATCTCTGTTTAAAGAAGAAATAATATAAAGTAGTATAATTGGAGCTTACAGAAACACAACTTCTCTGATTTGCTGGAAATATTATTTTTAAATTTGGCTTCAGTCCATATTGGATCAAAACCAAATTTCTAAATACATTTCTGATGAACTGCAAGTTCCCCAGATTCTGCTGTGGTGCAATGAAATTAATGTTCTTGTTAGTGCTGGTTTCCTTGAGCAGCTGCAAGCAGCTCCCAGACTTCTGAGTGCTGGAACAGACCTGCCAACTCATGATGGGCTGCAACAGGCAGTTTCCAGGATCCAGACTCTAGCCACGCCTAAAGGTGCCTGTACCCCCAAAGTCAAATCCACCCATTCCTCCCAATTTTCCCATCAGGGATGACATTTGGACTGAAACCGTTAGGGGTCAATAACCCATCAGGATTTGGTTGATTTGATTGTTTGTTTTTTACAAATCTTTGTTTCCATGTGAAAAAATCACAACCCACTGTAATGATACACTTCAGAAAATGAGAATAGTGAAGAGAGAGTATTTTAGATGCAAGCATAGGTGAATAACAGTATATGCAGAAGAAAGAGAATGAAACTGGAATTTAAAAGCCATTAAGATGAAGGTGCGCATCTTTTAAGCATTACTAGCTATGTCTGGATGCAGTAATGGGGCAGGGAGAGATGACTGGCATTTATTGTCAATTTTAAGGTATAGTAAAAAGCAGGTCTTTATGTGAGATTGAATGCAACGTGACTGACAGTAATTTTGCCATCCCCATTCTGCCAGTTACTGATAAAGTGCATGAGCATATGTATAATTTCTGAATGATGTGAAGACACTTTCTGGTTCATAAGTACTTCCCTTAAAAGAAAGATCTGATCGGTGTAGGTAGAGGGTAATGCAGTTTCAAAGCAATGCAATATTCAGCATAACAGGTAGCAGTTGTAACATATATCATGTAGAGGAACTGTACTTTATTATAATTTGAGCCATCAATTACAGGAGAAGCAGTTAGAGAAATTGAACTAATTTGAACACTGCAATAGAGTTTGCACCTGGCTATTCCAGAAGTTAATATGGGCCATTTGGTGCACAAAAAGTCTTGTGCATTTCAAATGCCTGGAGAGCAATATTGTTGTTAATATCAACCATATTAATGCACAGTAGAGAGATGTCCAAGTCAGTGATTAATTTACAATTAAAACATAGGAAAAAAAACAGGAATGACAAGGAAAATCACATTGCAGGAGGAGAGGGAGGCAGTGGCACAGACTGAGACAAACTTTTCATTTAAAGCAGTATTTGTTTTCATGATTTCATAAAGCTCCACTTTTTACCCACTTATACAGCTGAAGCCTGAATTTCGTAAAGTCTGTTTGTTCTAAGAATTAGTCAATAGGGCAGAAGTAACATTGAAATAATGTTGTCTGCTTGTAGGCTGGTTAGTGTCCCAGGCTTTTCTGAACAATTGCAGCTTCTCCAAATCCAAATCTGTCTTTCTGTAACACTTCCCATGAACACAAACATATCGTGTTGCAAACAGAAGGTCACTAGGTGGGCTGTTTCAGAAACTGTCTTCCTGCTCTGCCATAGAATGGTTCTGCCTGTGGTAAAAATGGCAAAATCCTCCAGTTGCTTCCATAGTTGTAAAACTGACTATAAAACTTCCACCACTCAGCACCTGAGCCCATATGACACTCGTATCAGGAGAGAGTCTTGGGGTGCAGGCAGTAAAAGGGAATATTGGCAGTGAATACCCTCTGTGGAAACTGTGGGGAGAGTGAAAAGGAGACTCTGGCAGTGATGTGTGCTGTTCCAACTTTACCCCTCCTGACACTGTCCTCTTTCCCCCTATGCTGAGGTGTCACGCCTGTTTACTAACAGCATTTGCGTGTCCAGGACCTGTCTGATTCATTATAAAGGAAAGTAGGTAGCAAACTTATTCAAAGTTTTTTAAGAAGTAAAAATGATCCTATTTTAAGCTTTAGAGCCAAGACTGTAACTGTCCACATTATGCTTGTGGAAGACGGAGTGCTGGCCAGAAGTGGTGATTTACCTCAAAAGCTGGGAGGACAACTCTGCCACTCAAGACAGCTTCTTCTGCCAAGGTAACTCTAGCATTTTTTTGCAGGAAGTCCCTGCAGGGAGGCTGTATTGAATGTTAACATCAGTCTGTAATCAGCCCTACTGCTGCTTTATTTTCTAGCCTGAAGAAATGAAGGTTGATTCCATACTGCGGTCATACTGTGGATTTCACTCTGTCTCCTCACAATCTTTTGAAACAGTTGAACCATTTCACTTAGATGAGACAGAGGTGCTTAGTTCTGAAAGAGAATTACAATTCTATGCAAAATTCTTACAGGTTTCTGAAAGTAAATAACAGAATAGGAGATACCTTATTGTTACTGCTCCTGAAAAAGTAGTGCAGGCTGAGCTCAGCCCTTAATGGAAAGCATTTAAGGTCAAGGTTCTTTTCTCAGGGTTCTCCATTGTCCAGTAAGCAGTAAATTCTGGCTTTTCCTGTGCCTAGGGCATTCACAATGTTACTCTTTGTTGTGGATTCCCTGATGTCTAGAAAGGGGTGAATTCCTCCTGCCAAAATATTACCATTTAATTATCAAACCAATCAACTGTGAGACAAATGCCCCCAGGGAAGCAGTCTTCATTAGTTCCACTTTTTACAGAGCTACTTGGGGGTTTTTTGGTTTCTCATTTTCTCCCACATTAGCAATTGGCAGTGTGTGCATGGCTCCAAATTAGGATGAAAATGTGGGGTTTGGGGATTGCCAACTAATGGCTGATATTAGATGTTCGGAGCTTTCCTTCAGGCTGATGATGTGGCATTATCTGACACTTCTTGGGGAGGCTTTGGAGACATAGTTTTTAAAATGTTCCCACTGTTAGAAGTGTAAAATATGGGGAAGACCGCTCTGAATTATGTCCTGATGTCACAGCTGTCTCTGTCATGCCCTTAGACACCTTTAAGTGGCTGTGGTACTTTCCAAGGGAAATTTAGGAGTTTGTATTTGAGAACTGATCTTCAGAGTAGAATTCTCTTCTCAGATGAATCACGCATGATCTTTATTCTCCTCACTGAAACTCATCTCCAGATTTCTTAGTCTGTTATTTTAGCTACAGTATATTCTAAGAATCTAGAGCCTGGATTGTTGCTGGTATTTGCTATTATGCAGCTGTTCCAGTAAGTTCTTTTGTCCGCTGACAACAATCCGTCTCTCTCTCTAGCATTTAAACTATACAGGAGGAGGAGAAAAGGACAGGCCACTTCTGCTTTTTGTAACAGTCAGCCCTTGACAGGTTTGTCTTGGTTAGCAGTGTGGGTTTGAAATTCCAAAATGCCTGTGACAGTGGCCAGAGTTAGAAAACTGGTAGCAGAACAGGGCTGAACCAGAAGCACATGCCAGACTAGTGAGGTCAGAATTCTTGGGTATGGTTGCAGTCCGTAAGTGTTCCCATTTGTTATGTTGTCAGTTTGACTATAGTCCAAGTCACTCAGCTTTGTGCCAGATCCCAAGCCAGAAAGGTCTTGTTTGCCTGGTTTCCTAAGGATACAAACTTATGAGATCTTGCTGTCTCTGTATTTGCGTCTCTCAGTCCCCTTGCAATTACTGTTGGGCTGGTTTCAAACAAACTAGATACAGGGGTGGCAGGCTTAAGGATATGAAGTTATGTTTTGTGAAAATGTACAGCTGTGTGGAGAGATACCATATGAATGCCCATGTAAGCATGTAGTAGGAGTAGAAAGGCTGTAGTAGGAGTTCAATTGAATAGCTAGGAATCCCCTTGGAGAGCACTGTTACCAGTCTTCCTGTTTCTGACGGAGTTTGTTCATTCTTACACGCACGAGAATCCAACCACGAGACACACAGCTATAGGAAAACAGATCTCATTTATTGCTGACTGATGACCTTGTTTCTCTTTGGTCTGGATACTCTCATGTATATTAACTACTATCATACATGTCTTACGTGTCCCATCAGATAAAGCCCTACTATGGCTTTCCATAAGCTATGAACAATGAGAGGACAGAGTTGTAGTTATGCTTCCCTCACGACACTACTAAATAGCCCCCTAAACAGGTGAAAAATGGCAAATCAAAATCATCTTCAAGCTATGGTCCAGGGCAACTGCTGTTTGGTAAGCCAGTAAAACATGGTCAATGAAATCACTGCAACTTTTTCTCTTAAAGGTCATACATACATATTTTCATGGATGCAAGCTAACAAACAAAAAATAGGGAGATATTAAACCAGTGTTTGAACAGCCAAAAATTAGTCTCATTTTTATTTGGCTGGAAATTAAAACTGCCATTACAATGCTTCACAAGATGGTCTTCCAATTCCTTTTTCAGAATGTTTAGCTGGACTTGGATCGAAACACAGTAGATGGAGACATTTTCACAGACTGGCAAGCTGGGACTCTCCAGCCTGGAATTATCCAGCCAGTTTTAGTCAGTGAAACTGGCTTTCTATCTCACAGTGGGAGACAATGCTTAAAATGCTGCTTTTTTTTTTCCCCCACCATAATTTTTAATTAGCTCATGTTCCAAAGAAAAGAATGGAAGAAAGTGCTGTTGATTTTTCTATGTTCAAATAATAATAATAAAAAAAGCTGTTTGATGAGTTTCTTTTCTCTCTTTACAGTTTGCATAATAATTTATATGCGTCAACAGGAAAAGAGTGCAAATGCAAGTCCTGTAATGAAGGGTTCCCACCTGATAGGGGGAGGAAATGGTGCTTTTGTGACTTTTAATTCCATGCTTCCCTCATCCTTCTTTTCTATTTCAATTGCTTGCATGGAATGTGGTTGTTTTGGTTCATGTTGTTTTACAAAAATAAGGCTTTAAAAGCTGCTGTTGACTATTAGTATTTTACAAAAGCAAACTGCAAGCACCATCACCCGCATAAAAGCTACCAAGGTTTTAAGGAATTAAAAGGAAAGAGCAAAATCAATCTCAAAGGTGAAACTGATGAGGATTATTGTCAAGTTGAGAGGAATGTCAGATGGAAAAAAATACAATACATTAACAGCAGGTATTTCTTGTGCTGTCTTCAAGAACCAGATTTGATCCACTGGGATTTAAGTGGACATTTTCTTGCAGCATTGAGTAACCTTATCCACAGTCATTTACTGCAGCTTCTTTCTCAGGATTATTTGGTACTGGCCACCATCAGGTAAAAGACACTAAATTAAACACATTGATCATCTCCAGTTTCAAATTTCTTCTGTGAGGTTCTAGACAGTTCATTCAGTATTGAAATTGCTGTGTCTGGGACCTTCAATTCTTAGATCCTGACAAAGAAAGCGAGAGCTACCATCTACTCTTTCTCTGATCTTGAGGATAGCTTTGGGAACAAAGTGATGCTCATTTCCAACTGCCCGTCTCCTTCTTCTGGAATAATTGCCAGACAGATCTAAAATTTTGCCTTGCACGCAGTACCATCCCTTAAAACAAGTATGTTGCACAAGACCATAATGCAGTGGCCTGGTTAATTTTGTACCAGTTGTTCTACTGCTTTCTTCATTTGCAATAGTTTCAATTCCTCTCTTGTTCCCATTGGTGTGGCTTTTATTTACTGTCCCCCTGTGTCATGAATGTAACACATTTGGAGGCTGAGGGCTGAGTTGAGAGAGAAGATATTAGCAGCCCTTAAGCTTCGAGGTGCTTGTTCATTAGAGTTCGTCAGTTTGGGAACTGCTTGCTGTTTTGGAAGACAGGAACAGAAGAGAATATAAATGTTGCCAGCCTAAATAAAAGATTCTGTTATTGGGAAGAGAAAAAAAAAAACAACAACAAACCACCCACAACAAAAACAAAGAGGTAAGAGCTCTGGAGAGGCAGGAGTTGTCAAAAAGCCTTCCCCATCAAACAGACTTCAGAGAGCCATAGCAGATGGATTTTCAGTACCAGTCAAATGTAAGAGTGTAGGAAGTTGACATGCTGTCCCTTGGAGAGCCAAGGTATTGACAAAAGACATGCAAACTTGAAAAATGTACATTTGTGAAAAAATCCATCCTGACAAGTGACTGCACTTAAGTCGCCAAATGGACTTCACCCGTGGGATGAAACTCAATTACTGTTGCACATCCAATGAATTCATCCATGGAGAAAGCACATGGCCAATAAAAGGGAACCGTTCAGTAATCAGATCTTTCAAAAACTATTTAGCTTTTTGCCACTGAGTACCTGCTATAAGTGACGTGTATTTCCCTGCAAACCTGCTTGGCTCCTCAACTAGCTGGTTAGAAGTGCTGAGCCATTCTGAGCTGTTCTGGAGCACAAACACATCCTGCACAAGCCATTCAAAAGAATTTCTCAAATGCTTCTGAGGAGACATTTGAAAGCTCAGCTTCTTAATTTTCAGTTTGTATTTAGTACATATGAAGGATGCTTTTGTGTTTGGAGATATTTTTATGATACTGGCAGTAGGAGCTATTTAATGCCAAAAGGATTGTGTTAAATGGTTTAGCCCAGAGAGTCCCAGTCAGGGCTCCATTAAGTAAGAAGCTTGCAAGCTCTAAGTCATTAAGACAGTCTTCTATTTTGAGTGAGGAAGTGTCTAGCGTGCAGCTGCTGCTCAGAGTTTATCTTTCCATACCAATAATTACTAGGTGCCATCTCTCTTCTTTTGAGATTACATTATCCTTTGCACAATCTGTGTACTTTTTATTTGCCATGTTCTTGATTTCAGCATGGCCACAGTTATGATCATGAATAAATCCTTCTTAGTGAAAAATCTATTTTGGGTCATTTTTATTTTCTGCTTCATAAATGAAAGCCAGCCCCACTAATGGCATCTAAGCCATTTGTTTTAGGATGCACCTGTACGCATATTTGTTTCATAACAAAAACATCTTTGTGAAACTGAAACACTGCAACTGTTGTTTGTGAAAAACAGGCAACAGTGGCTGGCAACAGATGCTTTTAAGAACATGGGTATTAGGTGCAAGTGTTTCATAAGTCCACTGAGTTGCTATGGCCAAATTTGAAACCTTTGCTTCTTTTAGCAGCCATGTAGTTCTCTGCTGTGTCTCTGTTTTCACAGATCTGTCACGGTGCTTTTTAGAAATTGTCATTCTCTAGAATAAATTGGCTATCCAGTTTTTCATGAAAATTCAGAATGCAGTTTCCTCATATGCGAAATTCCAGTTCCAGCACTGTGTACACACACATATGTGGACATGCACACAGACATCTGCCCGCCAATAAAAGGAAAAATGTCCTGGGGACTAAGCTGTACTTTTTTTTTCTTTATTTCTTTTTTACTCCCATTGTTTCAACCAAGCTTTTTCGTAATCTGCCTGCCTTTCTCTTTCTCTTTACAAGCTGGCAATTTGATCTTGGAACATTCTCTGGGCTGCCAAGCAACAAGCTTCTCCTTACTCAGATTTTCAGGGAAAAATGTAGCGCATCCATTTACACTGTCACCCTGGCATAAGTTTTAGCCCACTTTCAAGACAAGAGTTATCAGGCGCTATCAAGTCAAGCAACAGCGATGAAGGATCAAGCATCAACCATCACGTCTGCACCATTCCAGCCTTAGAGCTGAGAGCTGGAGAAAACTGTTTAGCAGAGTTTTATTCATGTGGTGTGAGTGGGTATGAACAGGGTACTGGATTTAACTCTTGTTTTAGCAGTGGTGGTCCAGAACTTGAAGCATTACGTGAGCACTTTGATCTCAATCCATAGCCAGCAATGCAAATGGAAATGCAGCGGGGCACATGGCCTAGCAATCTTAAGTCCACTCTCAAGCCTGCTCTTCACTTGATATAATCCGAGCCAAAGTTACTGTAGCAATTTTATCTCAACAAAATAAAAATTCCACATGCTTTGAAGAATCCCCTTGGGGGACTGAAAAAACTGCCTTCGAACCCACACATTTTCATAAAAACTCTCTGTCTTTGCTTCATATTTATGACAGATCTTCATCACGCTTAAAAGTTTGTCTAGCAAAGTTGTTTCTCTATCTAACATTCTTTTCAGCATTTGTCTTCACAGATACAGTGACTCAGCACAACAAGAACCATAGCATGCAAGTCTACCATTAAGCAAATATTTTTCATTGTTTGCAGAATCCCTAGAATTCAGCAGAGGAATAGACTGGTATTTGAGCCAAGAAACATCTGAATGTCATGTAAAGTTCAGTTAATTATTTTCTAAATAGTCACCAGCACTACTTTAGCTTAGAGTAGGGTTCAACTGGTATTGTTGTGATCACACTGGAGCCTTTCAGAGGAGGGGAGTGTTTGCTTTCACTTTGGTCTGCTTAGTTTCACATTGTGACAAAGCCGTTTCAGTAAAGGATGCATTCTCCAAGACTTAGAAAAAACATGGCTGTGATCTTTTGAAAATTGCACCATTGTGCTTCCAGGGAATCGGTTTAGTCCGATTAGTACTCTGCAGATATTCCACCTGCCCTTCAGCTAGAAGAACACAAACCAACTGTGGCCACAGCAAAATTCAAGTGAACTACATCTTCATTGTAATCTCCGGTATCTATGTTTATGGCAGCATAAAATAAAGAGGAAGTGCTTTTGAGTGTTTAGATTCAGTGCCACAAGGCTTGAGCTTTCTGGCTCTGCTCTGGGCTCCCTGACCTGTTCTAGCAGTGCTGAGGGGATGGGCAGCGATTATAAAAGAGTTGCTCTAGCAGCAATGAGTCAACTCCAGTGAGTAACCTCTGAACACACCTCAGCAGGTCTGTTCCTCTAACATCAGAAGTTCCAAAGGTAGCAAAGAATCACCTGATTTGTGATTCGTACTCCAAATCTTGAGATCTGCAAAATAAGCTGGAAGGTCTGACTTTGTCCTATTACCAAAACCCTGAAAAGCAACCTAAGGAGCATGGGAGCACACTCTTGCCCAGGTTTACAAAGGTATTTAAGCATACAAAGATGCAGACAGACACCTAATAGGATTTATAAAAGTGCCTAAGGGAGTTTGGGACCTAATTCCCATTGGCTGTCAATGGGAATTAGATGTGTAATCTACTTAGGCAATTTGAAAATCCCACTGGCTGCATCTTTTCATGGCTAAGTACCATTACAAGCCTTAGCCTTAATGAATGGAATTATTATTATACTCGGTTTCATTTCCTAAAACTCTGATCTTGGTATGAAGGCTCAGGGAAAAACTGCTTGACTCCAAGCACAGATGGGTGCCATGTATATGAAGTGTCAGGAAGGAATAATTGAGCTGCTGCAACAGTCTTCGTATCACCGTTGTGTCTGCAGCTAGCCCAGAGCGCTCCCAGGGGTTTTGTGAATTGGTCAGCTTGGCTTTAATGTGTGTCATGTAAAAAATGCAAGTGTCTTTGTGAAGGAAAATTCTGCTCACTCACAGCAGAGTAATAAAGAAAACAAAATCATAAGTGCCCAGAGGCTGTGACTAGCCAGTTGAAAGGGTTTCATTTTTCCTGCAAAGAACAGCGTTGGAATCTTCTCACCACTCCATGGACTGAATTAAGTCCCATCTGGTGCTGGAGAGAATTCACAGCTCTGGGCAGTACAAGGACTTTTTGGTTACCCTCTTTTGCTCAGGCAACCCAGACACAGGCTGCAGTGCAGAGTTTAACTAAACAACAGTCTATCCCTTTCCCTTTTTCTTGTCAGGCTTGGGCTCAAACAATAACCAAAATTCCCCTATCCATACCACTTTTCAAGAGCTGTGAAGAGCTTGATTTCCCTAGATTTCTACAGGATGTAGTTTTCACTAAACCCAACTTGAACCTCTTTTAATTGTTTATCCACTTAACTTTACATGCTTAGAGTTATGTTGGGAGAGTCAGTTCAGCATACAAAAGCATCTGAATGAGTAATTCGGGTAGGAAATAGCTGGGATGGATTTCTACATTGTCTGAAGCTCCAAGAAGATACTAATTATTGATAGGATTTCCATACAATTGTATGAACAAAACAAGGTGGTTGAAATGCTTTTTGAGCTTGGTGGAATTTGAAAATACCATTTGTGTTCAATAAGAATATTTTGACACTGAAAGTTATAACAAGCAAAAACTCTTCTAAAATGTTACGCATATTGCTGGGTGAGAACCTTGCTCAGAGTCAGTGGAGTCCTTGACCAGGCAGCACGCTGTATACATGTAGCTAGTGGATATTACATACAGTGACTTAAATTGACTAAAAATCTGGCCAAAGTCTTTAAGCACACGATTATGAATTTTTTGTCATGTCTCACCAAGTATGTAGAGTGGGTAGAGAGGAAACCTGAGGACTGCTAGAAGAGATAGTAAGTTCTTGCATGGGAAAGTGAGTCAGGACTTCGTAGTGTTTGACAATAATTCTGCAAATGCTGCTTTTTACTATGTCACTGTTTGCATTTCATATAGAGAGTGATTATAACAAGCTAGTATATGACTGTGTGCCAGCCTGGCACTTAAAATGCAGTTTTCCAGTGTATCACACAAGAGAACATGGCCCATAGCAGGATTTCTTGATCTCCTGGGCAGAACTCTTACCATTTCGGCATCTGCACGTGCACAGAGCTGAACACAGCCTGTCTGCTGTACAGGATGGTATCACTTGAGGTTACGTATAGTTTTTTGAATCAGAAAGAAAAGGGTGCACACTGAATGTAGCTGTGACGTTGACTGACAAACCTCAAGGCAAAGAAAGAGTGGAAACGTCCTGTGAAAATGGGCAAGTGCCTAGGTGCAGTCAGCACTGGGGACCGTGATTGTCTGAACAGTCACTGGGAACCCACATAAGGTTTGGCTATAGCCAACTGAATTCAGTTTTACTGCAGACTGCAACTGCCTGCTGAAATCTTGCCACAGCTAGAATTTCTTCCCAGCACACCCATTGCTGAGTAACAATGTGTGTCCTTTTCCAGAGAATGGGATCAGCCCAGTCTGGCTCTTGAGAAACACACCAGCTGCACTTGAGAGGACGATGGGATGAATGTTAAAGGAGCTCTGCAGACCCAGCAGAATGCTAGGTTTCCATAGCTCAAGGCAATTAGGCAGTGTAATCCCTCATGTGAAAGAGACACCCTTGCCAGAGGCAATGGCATTTAGGTGCAAGGGGGATACACCATTACAGGGAGGAGAAGGGATATGTATGTACAGAAGCCAATTGATCTGTAGCAATAAGGACAGACAGTTTCTTTCTTTTCTTTCTTTTTTGTTTTTCCCTTTTTTTTTTCTAAGTGGATTTGATGCTAATGAACTGGAGGGGTATTAGGACTAACTGCTTCCTGGCACTGAGCACACAGACATTGTGCAAGATCCCTTTCAGCTCAGCTTTGCTGACATGCTTGGTTCTGACCTCAAATATCTCAAGTTTTTCCAGTTCTGAGTTCCTCTACAAGTGAAAAGGCCTGTGTCAGTGAAATTGTGCCAAAATACCTGGGGAGCTTGGACAGACTGGAAAGACTGGGTTGTTCTCTCTATGATCTCAGGCAGAGGTTTGAGTTGCGCGGCAGCTCTGGGAGGCCACTCTCCAGTAAAGGGGAGAGGCATCAGGTGGGATGTGGAGGGTTAGTTAGGAGTGGGATGAGTGAATACACTGTCTGCCAGCAGGCAAATGGCTCGGTTCCTTTATTTCCAGTGGAAAATATTTCAATTACAATTTTTTTTCTTTTCATCAACATTTTTCTTAGATCCTTTTTCTTTTTCTGAATAAAAGGAAATCATCCCTAGCATAATAATGGGTGAATATTGCCATGAAAAAGCCAGCTCCCATTAAATGCCCCCTACTCCTTCAGTAGACATTTTCCAACAAAAGGGTCTGGAATTTCAGCTGTCCCTGTGTGTATTCCAGTTTTACTTGGGGTGATTCATGTTCCTTCCAGTCTCTGCATGTATGTTTTTTCACTGTTAGTCTGATTCAGCATCCCTTGAAAAAAATGGACATCTTCCTGGTGACTCCATCAAGACTGACTGGTGTGTGTTCACAACACAGAGCAGGCACAGGTTTGCTTCCCCTCCTGATAATGATCACAGCAATTATTTTCACTCTACCTGGCTTTTGTCTGTCTTGATTGGCAGGCTACAGAACTAACTCTCCTGCCTCACAAGGGGTTTATAACCCTCCCTCTGAATATAATTCTTAAACTTCAGACTTGGGATATTTCCTAAATTATTTTCCTTTCTTTTCATCAACTTCCTCCTTTAATTAGCAAGAAAAGGTTATCTGACAGCTGGGAAAACCCGCCCGTACTGTTTTATTGCCCTGTGTTTTCTCTGTTCTGAATTTTTCTTCATTATTTTATTTGGAAAATGACCTTGTAAAAGTCTTCATTTGCTTATCCGGTCCCAGAGCAGGGTCTGTGTCCGTGTGTGAAAGTGGACATGTACATGTATGCGTAGCTAGTAGTATCTCCATGAAACATCTCTCTTTCTTGGCTCTACTGTTTGAACTGCACATCAGAACACATTGACTGACAACTGCAAAGACATTAGTTACTGTATATGGGGGAAAAAATCTGGCATTCGATTGACGTGATCGTTATTTTATAAAGTTGCTTACCTGTAGCTGTAAAGAGTAGCTTACTTATGCAGAGGTCTTAAAGGAGCCACTGCTGGAGAGGCTGAGAGAGAGTTTAATAACATTACTTGCTTATGCCACTTGAGAGTTCTGCTTTATCTTTGATCTGTGTGTGGGCATCTGTATTTATCAACTTTACTCACCATTTCTTGATTATGTTAGCATTCTTAAAGCACTGCAATGGTTTTAATGCTTTTTACTCAAATTGCTCTGAGAGGTGTTAGTTCTGTTTGAAGAAGGGAGCACTGAGACTGGAAGCTTTACAGTGCCTGATACCCCCTCATCCCCTGTTGCATGTTCAGTAGTTACTAACTGCTGGAGCTCTTCCCAGCAGCTGAAGGGCTGTGTGACATAGAGGAGACTTCACTCAACTTGAGCTCAAGGGGCCTGGGATTGATTTGAAGATCTATTTTAGACTAGCTGGATTTAGCTAGTCAAAGTTTACACAGCTGTGGACAAATCCAGCTGTGCTGGTAGAAGATGTTGCTGTTCCCAGGAGATCATCAGCATCTACCTTGCCAGAGGTTACTGCCCTAGCCATTCTGCCAGTGAAACATCCCATGAGCGGTCCTGAATTCAAGCAACACCAGGTGGATGGATGGATGGACTGATCCAAATGATTGTGCAGGAAGCAAACTATAGCACACTCATATGAGCCTGCTCCGTCAGCATGTCTGAAGAAGGAAAGGTAGTAAACTCTGGTAGGCAGGTCAGTGTCACATAGCTGGGGATGGGGTCTCACACTGTCAGAACTACATGCAAAAGAGGACATCTCTCCCCGGCTCATAACGTAACTTTCCTCAGTTTCTGCTTCACTCCCCTCTCTGTGTCACCAGGGCTGGTTAGAGTAGAACTTGTGAAAGTGTCTCTCACTCTATGCACACTGTGCCAACAAAGTGTTTAGTACTCGTCCTACCCAACAGAGTACTACGGAAGTACAAATCCTAGAGATAAGAAAAATTTACATCTTTTGAGAATGAGTGAAAGTGGCAGAGTCTGACCGAAGGTCAGAAAGTGACATGGAAACCAGCCAGAATTAGAATTGATTATTTTTAGCAGGCAGCTCCATTCTCAAACATTGCTCTATCTGGTTTGCTGTAGCCTTAGAGCTCCTCCTCCTAAATGCACACAGTGAAGGTTGCTCTTCGAAGAATGAGGGTAGAAAGGGATTAATCAGTGCTTCCAGCAAACATAACATAGTACAGAAGAGAGGAAAGATTTGTCAGGCTTTAAAGTAGCCAAAAATTGGCAGCAGTAACAAAAAAGCCTTAAACTGATGGGCAAATATGGAAAGCAAACATATTTGCTCTGCTGAGCAGGGACAAATATATCTAGATAAACTAAGAGAAAGATTTCACTTTTGCCTAATCCTTATAGCATTTCCAGCCCACAGATTTCTGGGAATCTGGTGGAGGCCAAATCGCGTGACATTTCTAGCCAGATTTGCTGACCAAGGACTTTGGGATCAGCCCTGAACTTTGGACGATTAGTCAAAACGAAATGCTTTGGGCTTAGCTATTAACAGAGCGTCTGGAGCTCTGTGCTGTGAGAGTTGAGCCACCAATCAGCTCAGTGCAAAGGCAGGAAGCCTGGCTGATTCCTAACAGCCTTGACCTTGTCTCTGGTAGACTCAGCCTAGACTATCAAACACAACCGCTAGATGTCTGGTTTGTGTTTTACCCAGGTCTCCTAGGGTAAAAGGGGTTCATGAAAGAAGCTACCTATGGTACACTGAAACAGTGTTACAGAGGTACCTGTTGTCATCTGTCCTCACCCTGGGGTTTACCAACTTCTCTTTTCTCGCTCCACACTTTTAAGGTTGCTCCTTCTTCCCTTCTTCCCTCATTCCCAAATCTGAGGAGTGAAGGCTGTAGCTTCATTTTGTCTTCTTCCAAATTTGGGACTGCAGCTATTGCCTCCAGTTCCAGGGCCACCACTGGTCTGGGCTGTTGCTATCCAGAGCTGCTCCACTGTTCCCGTTTAGGCTTTCCAGCACCACAGGCTCTAGCCACGCAGCACAGAGCTGCCCTGCTTTGACCTGCAGGAGCTGGATCACATCTGGTAGGACTTCTACTTTCAGGCTCCACGTTGGGCAGATGCAGCTGCAGCACTGGAGCCCGACTCCTTGGAAGTGCTGTAGCCACATGCAAAGAGTGCTGCATTTTAGTCAATATCTATGGCTCAGGTAATGTGCAGTAATTTTCCTCTGGACACCTTGGAGTCAACTGCGCTTGTTTGGGCACCTGTCAGATACACAGAAGGATCTCGATGGGAGCTGCAAGAGTGAGTATGATTCAGGCATCCAACCTTCAGCAGGCTTGAGCGTACTTGGCATGGGGTCAAGACTCTCACAACAGCTGTGCCCCTTTGCTAATGGTTTGACAAATATGAGCATTTTTGCATTTGTCACAAAATCCCCAGGCCTGTTGCTTTCATGTTTCCCAGGGCTTTAATTCCATGCCAGTATATTGGGCTGGGGGGAGAGAGGGAGAAGCAATGCTCCACAGATGGCCAAGGCTGGAATATCCTGGGAAGCATTAATCCTCTGAAGACAAATATTCCTTGAAGAGAAAGATTTTAAATATGTGCCACATTTCTACAAACACTTTAAGCTGGCATAAGCCAGCCCTGCAACAACCTCTTTCAGAGGGAGGTCCACCATTCCCATTCCTCTGCCTCCTCCTTCCTGGCCCAGGGCTGCTCCTTTCCCCATGCTGGCACCGGCACACACATGGCTGTGCAGTGAACCAGGCCAGGGAACTCTGCCAGGTTAAAACTAAACAATTTCCTTTTCCCCAGGTTAGTTTCAACCTGGATGAGTTCCCTGATCTGGTTCATTGAAGGGCCACAAGAACACTTGTGCTGGCGCAAGGCAGGGAGTAGCAGAGGGAGTGAAGAGGAATGTGGGCTGGGGGTGAGGGGAAGGAAGGGCCATTTCCTTTAGCAGCAGTGCTGGTTTATGCTGGCTTAGAGACTTGGTGTATCTGTGGTGTTAATTGCTGAAAATGATGTGCTCCAAACTGTGTGTCACAGCTGAGAGATTTTCAGGAATAAAAGCCTCTCTCACTTTTAAAGCGAGGCCTTATTTCTTAGGTTCTTATTAGATTAAAATTTGGCGAGTCAGAGTCAAAACTGAGTCCCTAATGTTATTATACCAAATAATTGACAGTCTACCTAGGCATGATAAAGGGGAGATGGAGGCACAGGGAAGGGAAGGGAAAAACTGCTTCTAAAATTATACAGCAGATTAGGAGCACAGACATAATGAGCTGTCATGTCTCCTTGCAGCTTGGTCCACACCAGTGACTTCCTCGTCTCTCTGTATGGCAAGAAGAACTGAGTCAGTTGTCTGCTGCGCTGCCCTCAGTTCCTATGTGTGTTGATGGTGCATACTTATGTATTTATTTAAATATCAAGGAGGATAAATCTTCTAAGTGGCAGCTTGGTGAATGATTTGTCAAAAGCTGGCTCATTTACCGTAATCAAATAATTCCATTTATCTGAGTGGAGCTTTCTCTGGATTTACAGTGATGCAACGGAAAGCAGGATCAGCCCCCCAACTCTAGCAGTATTAGCAAGTGTTCTGCTGTCCAGATCCCACTACTGCTGTTCTACTAAGTTCATCTGAGGTGTCCATTAAATTCTGGAGCACAAACGCTGCCTTTCATTTATGGCTGTAGCCAACAGAAAGGTATAAGAATCTGACCCATTAATAGAAAAAGGGACATCAACAAAAGTTTCCAGTATTTGCTCCTCTGCAGTCCCACTGAGTGAGAAACTTACTTCAGTCATGCTGGGCAGTCCCCAGGTCAGTGCAGCTGCTCTGACTTTACATGCTTTTCTCTAATGTGAAGGTATGGCGTGTTCATTATGCTTGTTGTAATTCACGCTGAATCAGCCCCAGTCTGTGGAATTTTGAAGGTGAGGTTCTTGTGTGCTGATTGTGACCAAAGGCATAAGAATTACCCCTTTTTAAGAAAAAAAAAAAGAAAAAAGTTAATTTTATAGAATCATAGAGTTTTCTAGGTTGGAAGGGACCTTTAAGATCATCTAGTTGAACCATCAACCTCACACTACCAACACGACTACTGAACAATGTCCCTAAGCACCATGTCTACCTGTCTTTTAAATACCTCCAGGGACGGTGATTCTACCACTGCCCTGAGCAGCATTTTAGTTACATTCTTCCCCTTTTCTTTGCTTCGTTAGAGTGTTACTGTTTTCCACTGAGTAGATAATTTAAAGTGATACTTGACCATATTCCCATACCTTTTCCCACCTGAGGAGAGATGCACTTGAACTGATTTGCATATTTATTGAATATATGTTCCTAGGATGGCCACACTGCAATGCCGTATCTCATTTACAGCATGTTCCTGCTGGCTCTGTTGCTTGTTAAAAGAAAGACACTGTAAAAAGAAAAAAATATGCAATGCATTATTATGTGGACTACAAACATAGAAGTGACTGAAGTATGGAGGGAAAGGGATAGATTGGCAGCCTGGAGGTATAATAAGCCATTAAACCATTTAAGGGAGGCCTGCTGAGTTTGTTGTTCAATTACTGTTACTGATGAAGAATGTCAATAATTATGATTTTCAATCCTTTACATTTGTAAAACTTTCAGAGATTTGCTTTACCGAAACCTAGTGAGGTTACTATTCAGGAGCTAAGATAAGGCTCACAGTGCATCTTTCTACAAATAGAATGTATTATGCATATGTGCTCAGCTTATTCGAAGCCCACAGCCTTTAGTCAACTCTGGCGAGCCTGAGCTAGTCAAAGCAGTAGGATGGTCTGATCTCACATGTACATCAGAGTCTGAGATGAATAGAAGAAATAGGAATGTTTACTCTTCACTGAGCCAGACACATGGTGGAGTACTTCTGCGTAATATAACTCCATGAAAACTCTGCTTAGGAATCATAGAAAAGTGCTGATTTAATCCATCATCATCACCATGACCATAACTTGAATTCTTTGAAGAGAACCCTTCTCTTTGAAGAGAACCATCTTTTCTATTTTATGAAAGTGACTGTTATTTAATAGAACTAGATAAAACACTGTATCTTTGATAGTAGACAGGAGTGGTAGTTTTGCCTATAACAAAATGTCTGCATAGGACTTTTGCCAATTTCACTCTCTGAGAGGCAGATAAGGTCAATTCTCTATTTGCCAATTGCTAGTGATATGGCACTATTTTGTATGCTCCTACCCCACATTCTTATTTATTTGTTTATATTCTAGATTTAGAAAGTTGATGTGTTAGAGAAATCAAAAAGAATTTAGATTAACCCTTCAACTAGTGGTTATGTGGGAGTGCCATTTGTATCTCTCGTTTTACAGGTATATCGCTAATGAGAATTAAAGTGGCCCTGAATGTTTGCAGTGATAGAGCTACTGTGATAAGACAAGGTTAAAGGATTAATAAACACTGGGTTTCTAGAGGTTTTCTGGGGCAAGTTCATGTAATCCCATAAACCAACTTTTCTATAGCCCTTTTTATGCAATGGAAATGACAAAACAATTAAGATGATCAAAAAAAGAGAAATGAAGGTAATTTTAAAATGCCATGTGGTAATTTATCTGAAGGGTCTCATCTTTCTAGATTCATTTCTTATGCACTGTAATAGTATTGGTCCTTATAATTGTCTTTGGTATTCAGATGGATATTACAACTGAAATCTGTAAGTACTGGGTTAAATTTTAGCATAAGTTATTGGAAACTATAAATAAGATCTCACTGATTATAAACCTTCAATGAAACATAAAATAATAATCTGAAAAAAATCACAGCTTAATCATAATATCAAATAAGATTAATTGGTAACAACAGTAATACTTACACTGTTTTGTTTTAGTAGTAGACAAAATGTCTATACTTAATGAAAGGATGATGGACAGGTGGTTTTTCATACATACCAATGTAATTTAGCTCTTATTCCTTATTTATTCTGGTACAGGTGAGAGTGGAATCTGATCCCAAATTCTGAAAGGCTTAGTTTACATTATATTATATCATCTCATAAAAATATTTTCATGGAAAATATATAACTTCTGAAGACTTTCACTTCGACAAGTTTGAAAACATTCTTTTTGTTTCTTATACACCTCCACAAATATTATTTTTCAAATTTTTAACCAGAATGCTGATGAAGACATTATCCTTATTTTGTTTCCTCAACGCCCGTATAATAAGTACTGTTGTTGAGACAGGGAGAACTTTTTTTTTTACAAAAAACTTAAAAAAATATTTTTAAAAGGCATAAGATGTTTTGTGTTAAATATTGCCAATGCTGAAAGATGCTGAAGGTTTCATTTGAACGGTTTGGTGCAAGGTTCCCTCTTTCAACAAGTCTGTGTCTCAAACCCTGTTGTGTAAAAACTCTGGCTGCCAACTATTTTGAAAAATAAACTGCCTAAGTTGGATTCCTGTTAAGCAATCAGCTTTAATCCTCTGGAGAAAGGGTGAGCAGCTTTGTTCCTCTTCCTTCAAGTCTGGGTTAACCTCCTTCATTTCTTTGTCTATAATAATTTTGGTCTATAGAGAAAGCCTTCCATGTGCTAAAAGCTCTGCTTGGACACAGTGCGCTTCTCAGCTCCCAGTGCGGCTGGCTTGTGTGTTTGTCTACCTCTTTAACCAACCAACCATGATCTTTATGAAGGATTCTGAATACCAGAGAAAAGTAGTTATACTTGGAGAGTGGTTTCACAGTTACCTTGACCTGATCTAAATCAGCCCAGTGCCAAGAGGGCTGGTCCTGCCCACCTCTCTCTGCCTGGAGACAGGTCTTTTGGAAAAGTAAGGATCACTTGGGGTATGGTTTCACAATAGCCTAAGCAGGACTACGCTGGCACTGGCACAGCTTCTAGTTGTGCATTCCCTCCACAGTCACTATGATTCAGAGTTTAACTTAGCAGAAAATAATGACTCTTCTCTTCTTGTAGTGTTATTTTTCTGCCATGTTAGTGAGCTGAACAGGGACATGCAGGAGGGAGCCCAAAGAGCACCTTTTCCTGTGCCGAGAAGGAAATGGACTGTGCACAAGAGTTCAGTACCTACTAGGATAGACCTAGACAAAGAAGGTATGAGACCGTCAGCACTAGAAATATGTCTGACCCTAGGACTTTCCTGTTTCACATACCCAGTAGTTATGCAAACACACTTGTATTTTCTTTTTTGTTTAAATACCTGTCTTTCTCGCCTGGGACACTTCTGTTGCCTGGTCTGGCAGCTGACAATGCATTTCCTTCTGCTGAGAGTCATCACAGACTCCCCAGGGTTGCCCATACATACAGAAGAAGATTGCTAGAGGCGCTTTCACACCTACTAATGGAAGAATCATCAAAACTGGTCACCGGGGGAAATGATTTTCTCTTGGAAATGAAAAGAGTTAAATCATGGTGGGTGCTTCCTGGCATGAAATGCAGCCCATGAGAAGAAAACTGCTGCAGGGCAAGGGATGTCTCTTTTTAGGAGTATACCCGAGTTCCAAGCACGTTATCTCTGCTTGCTTTTGTCTTACAAAAGTATGCAAAAGATGACAAGTATCTTTTGCAAGAACTGCAGCTGTTTACTATGAGATTTGTAGAGGAGACTAATGCAGCCTCCCTGTTTCTCCTCCAAAACGAGGACTGTGAGACTATTGCTGCAGCGAAAGAGTAAGGCCCTTGCTGAAAGAGAAAAGCTCGCTCCCTTGCATGGGAGTTACAGGCAGGACTTGGGTAAAGGGCTAATACCTATCAACACATTTTTGATGTCACTGTGCTGTTCGTCTCTATTTGAGCTGACAGCTGATGCCAGGACTTGGCTGCATCTCCTCTGCACTGAGAGGAGTTTTGGATGTCAGATGCAGGGAGATGGAGCAAGCTTGGGCAGCCAGGCGTGCACAGAGCGAAACAGTGAGGAATGACTCTTTGCTCTGGGGCGTGAGGTGCCATTGCTAGCCTGACCTTTTGAATACAAAGCATTTGTCAGAAATCCAGAGAAAAGCGAGCCTAACCAGTCAGGGTGGCTCTGCCTTTCTTTTAAAGAGAGGCTCATGTATTCAAGCAGACACACCTACCCCCAGGCCTGATCCAGACATTGTAGGCAAGTATCTCAGATGAAACTGGGGGGCCAGTGTGCCCTCCCTTTAGCAGGAGAAATGAACCTTGCACCCTTGCATGAGCTCTTTGCTGATTCCAGCTGGGAGCCCAGTAACTCCCAGTCCCGCTAGGGGAAGTTGTTAAAGGCTAACATGATGTTACAGGCACCATCAGGTGGGTGCAGGCAGCTCTAGTGACAGCTGTGTGAATCTTTCTTGTGGTTCATTCTTTAGATATCTTGTCCCGCGCCTTGGAGCTTCAGTGCTCAGGGTCTGACACAGAGCCAGCCTTTCTTCACAGGTTGTCTCCCAACACCTCTCTGACTCCCTGAGCCACCACTCTCCAATGCAGATGTCCCAAAGTCTCATGCCTTGAGCTCTGGATTCACATGACTGAATCCCCTGTCGTGCTCTCCCGCAGGCAGGCCAGTGCACCGCTATCTTGTCACGTAGGTTCTTAGCCTCACACCTTGGTGGTCATGGCAGAAAGCTGAGAACGTGAATGGCAGCTCAGGGTCAGGAGAGAGGAGGTGAAGTCTATGCACCCTAAAATCCCTGTCAGGGGTACTTTTCTGCACCACAGCTGAGAGATCTGTCCATTCCCCATCTGGAGATCTGATACACCACAGACAGGTCACAGGCCGCTCTGTATGGCAGAGGGAGTAGGATGAACCATCCTTATGCTCCACCATGCCAAGTATGCTTTTTCCAGAAGCTTTTCCTCCCTCCTCCTTTAGATCAGCTTTAAGCCGCTGCAGAGCTGCTCCCTCAGTAACCTCCCAGGGACTGTTGGAAACATTCGCAGGTCGCACACCATGGAATAATACATCGGCACATTCCAGTCTCACTTTTAACTCTTGTTTTCCTCCACAAAACCAATCAAGCCTGCAAATCTCCTCTGCAGATTAAGCAAGGCAGGACACCAACTGGGAAGGACCCCCTCCTGTTTCCTGCGCCTTTCTTCAGCAGCGTGCAGAACAATTTGCCTTCCAAGCTGACCCTCAAGGCCACACAGAGCTGCCTGTAGACGGTGTGGTGATGAAGAATAGCAGTTGTTTTACAAGACCAGCTAAACACGGAGCTGGGTCTTGTCTCGTCGCTTCATGCTCGGCCCTGACATCTAGTGGAACAATTGCACTAAAGCATTTAAGAAGCTGAGCAGAAAAGATCAAGGTTTGCTTCACTGGAAGGCTCAATGGAGCAATCATTTCCTCTGTATGCTGGTTTCTTTTATTGCACTTAATACTGCCAAAGGATTTGCTGTGGGAGAAAGGAGGAGGCTCCAACATGAACGAAGGGCAAACCCTTTGGGTAGTACTATTTTCCTCCGAATATGAACTTCTTTTTGCTGCCAGGTGAATGGTTTTCTAGCTGCAGCGGTGACAAACATCAGTTTCACAGTTACTTCTTGATTAACACGATTAAATGAAAACCAACTGTGACACAATCCCAAGAGACCATAGGTTAAAACAGTCATAGAGCTCATAATAAACCCTGTGAAAAATGCAAAATTGCTATGGGCTAAATTTTCCACCTGGCTTCTCAGAACACAGCTGTGCCACTTGTCAGTACAACTCTTTGTACATGCGACCCATGCTCTGTTTTCACAGGTAAGAAAGGAGCTCTCAGTGCACGGAAACATTTTGTATATATAAAGCAGAGTTTTCGGCTGCTTGGCTGGAAGTGATGCACGTAATTGTCTTTCATAAAGAAATGCATAAATACCTCATCTTGGCTGAGAGGACAAACATGCGGTTTTGTGCTCTTGGAAGGTTGTTGAATGTTTGCGATGCATTTTGTGTAGGAGCTGAAAGCATTATGATGACAGTGATGAGAAAGATGACCAGCTGTTGTTGAGGTACAACAGGAATCTTTATTTGTAACATTTAGAGACTGCATTTGTGGTGCTTGATCACCCGCACAGACAAATTGAATTTCCCATGGCCAGACAGCCCGATGAGCAGTTGGGTCTGACGGGTTCATGCTTGCTCAGACACAGGCTGGCAGTGGCCCTCCCACATGCAAGTCAGATCTTTACAAAAGCCAAAACTCATTCTTTTAACTCTTGCTTGAGGGCAGGGGCTTCCAACAGGGGTACAGTGCAAG
>NW_009646843.1:400808-428026 GCF_000708025.1 Charadrius vociferus
GTACTCTACAGAGACAGGCTTCAAAGCGCCCGGTCAAGCAACTGACTAACCGTGGTAACAAGTTACTGCGTATCAGCTGACTCTGCTTGTGAGACACATCTTACTTCATCACTGATGCCAACAGAGTTGATTACTGTGGCTGTGCTGATCGTTGGCAACTTACTAAACTGCTTTGGGCTGTGTGTCTAGACCCTACGAGTCTGATCTGAGACAGCTGAAGTGGAATCGGAGCCAAAGCTTTTGTACTCTTTGAGGCTGCTGCTTGATTCTCCATCAAATGGGGCAGTGACATTCAGTGCCAGGGGACATGCCGAGTGCTCATTGTGTAGGGGCAGAGGCAGTGTCAGAGAGCCCCTGCAGAACGGTGGCATCTCTGCTGCTAATGTGTTGGGCAGTGCTGCCGTCTCGGGGCCATGGCTTCTCCTGGGGGGTTTATTTAGGATTTTCACAGTTTGATCACTGCACAAGTCTTAAACAAGGAATTAATTGAGATTTTAATAAATGGTCACTGCATGCTAATTGAATACCCACTTGATTATTTAAAAATATTATGTGAAGTTTGTGTAATTGGTTACATTGGTATTAAATTAGCATATAAAATCTCCTGCAACTCTCATATGATTTAATGAGGCTGTTATCGTGCGTGAATAAAACGGTGATTGATGAGTGAAAACCTCTTTTCCGAGCACGGAGATTCTTTAATAAGGTCAGGAATATTTCTGACACGTACTGAGTTACTCATGTTATGCAGGTCAGTTTTTGACGACAGAGTGACCCATGTATATAATGAGGACTTTGGGATTGAAATGGATTTCTAACTAACCCAGCATGTGATTTGGATTTGGACCTGCAGTCGCACAGCAGCCCGTGAAAAAAGAGAGGTCGCTACTCTGTCCTGACTGAACTCCTCTCTTTTTAATTGTCAAGCACTGAAATGGACTGAGCTGTAATTCAGGGTGCAAAAGAATAGAAAATATAAAAGGCAAATCAGTAATATGAAAAAGGAGGATTTGAAGCTCCTCCTCACATTAATCCTGATGCCACTTCTGTCCGGCAGGTCAGAGCTGCCTTGTGTGTGGTCTGTCTTGCGTGTGCTGAAAACCCGACATCAGCCCAGGGACAGCCCAGCCAAAACTCCTTTCCTCCGGCTATAACTCCCATCTCCTACTGTTCTGGCAGGAGAAAGGTGGAGTGTCTTAGGAGACTCTTTGATGGCCATTACAGGAATTGGCCTTGTGGTGTGTTAAACTGATTTGGGGCCAGAGTGTCTGGATGAAATGGAGCAAGTAGATGCATTACACCACAGCCACTCTAGCAGTGTGTGGGGGAGAAGGGACATTAGCCTACAATGCACCCCCTTGCTAGAATGCATTAGGGTTCACTGGCAGCTGCTGTAAGGAAGAACAGCCTCATGGACAGGAACTGAAGGATGTTTGCAGGGAGCGTGAAGTCACTTATACTCCAGTCTTTCTAAGCTGTGCTGATGGCAGAGTAGTGAGCCGCGTAAGATTAAAATATGGATGGTAGGATTTGATGTAACTGAGCTCTGCTCTCCCCGTGTGGAAAGCAGATGTTCTCAGGTTTCCAGGTGCTGAGAAATGCTATGTCAAGCTCATGGAAGAACTTGCCAGGTAGTTTGAAGATAGCCAGTTTTCTCATCTCCTGGGCACGCTCCCAAGCCAGTGTTCAATGCTTGACAGAAGGCAGACAAACATCTGTCAAGATTGATGTAGGCAGAGATGCTCCTGCCTTGGGGCAGGCAGATAGTCTAGGTGATCTCTCCAGGTCATTTCCAGCCCTCATCTGAGACTGATTTCCTGGGGAAACAGTGCTTGTACAGCCATTCTGCTTGTCTATCCTCCCCTCCCCAACAGTTTTGGAGCCAGTTGGCCAACTTCAAGCACGTTTGAACTCAGAGATAGTAAATTCCTAGAGCTTCATGAAAATCAGCAGCTGGGTAGAGAAGACCCAAATTAGTGCCCCCACTGAGAAATGCAGTTATAGCTCATCTTATCCATTCACAGAGGCAGCAGCCAGCTGGCCAGCCATCATATGTAATGGCCAACCTCTGGGCACAAATGGAGCCATGAAACACCCACAGCTCACGCTGCCTCCTGCTTAGCTAACAGGGGATGGAAAGGCAACTGTGGAAGTTACCGTGCAGGGGCTTAGGGGATGTGGAACACAAAAGCTGGAGGGAACTGAGCTTTGTTAGCTGCTTTGTTCCTTTAACAAGTTGTTTATGATTCTATGGTTGTCTTGCCCACCCTCTACGCTGTCTGTTCTTTAGTTGCTTGGCAGAAGATCTAACTTAAGAGAGATCAAGCAGCAGCAACACATTGTCCAAAGTTGTCCAGCTTCCTCCATCTGGTGATTTCTGGTCTAGCCCTATACTCACTGTCTGTGAATTAGGAAAAGTTATGAAGGTGTCCAGGAGTGTATGAGCATGTAGCGGGGATAAGTGCTATGTGGGAGGGTAAGAGTGAAGAAGAACATATACCTAAGGTTGTGTGACTGTGCATGTACATGATTCCTGAGAATCATACTACCTGTGCTCAGCGTGGGAAGGAAGCAGAAAATGTGCCTAGGCTGATATTTTTTGTTGCCCCCCATGTCTGTTCCCCTGGTCTGGGCTCTGCAGTAGAATGAGCATGCAGGTTCCTGCTGTCTGTGCATGAAGGGGCTGCCCAGGCCTTCCACTGGTCTATAGATACGGGGACAAATTTTGAAAACACAGTTTCATTGCATTCCTTCTAAAGGTCTGATTCCTTATCTCCTTCCCCTCTGCCCACTGGCTTGATTTTGCATGCTTATCTGTTACATCCTTTTCCTGCCCAATAAAATCCCATTTTTGGAGCCGGATGTGCATATGTGCCTGACTGCTGACCTCTACAAAGCTTTTTAAACATCCCTAGCTGCAAGCACACATTTAACTGACTGTTGTTTGAGTTAGTATTCTTATTTATTTGCACTTATGACAGAACCCTGCCACTTGGCAGACCTATTGAAGTTGGATATCACAAATAATGGAGTGGCCAGTTTGGTTTGGATTGTGGTGTGAGCATGGGGTAGAGCCGGATCATACTTCTCTGCAGCACAGAACCTTTAGGCAGGTTCTTGTCTGCTACTTGTACCCACGTCTGCTCGAACATGTAAGGGCCAAAACTGTGCTTTTGATCATGCCAGAGCTCGTTCCAGGGAGGAGCAAACTCACTTGTCTGTTGATTCATCCTCAAAACCTCTCCCTCAGTTTGCCACCATAGCTCTCCTGCCAGCATCAGAGAAGTAATCGCGGAGTGTCTCAGCCCAGAGAACCCCAGGGAATACGAGGCTACAGAAAGAGTGAGGACTGAGAGTACTGTGAGAGAGGAGCAGTTTCCTGGGCGCACATGCAGAGCCTGCAGACAGGGCAGTACCTGTCCCTGGGGGCAAACAGCACCCCGTTTACCCGAGCACCTCCATAGTCTGTCTGCTAAGCCACCATGTGCAGGGGCAGCAGACAAGCAACCTGGAAACCACTTCCTCCCAGGCAAAGCTGAGGGTGAAGCTAGGGCGAGAACTAAGTCTAACTACGCAGTGAAAACACGCTCTAGGCTCAGGGTGGTTCTTCCTGCAAAGAGAGAAAACAAAGAAGGGAAGAAATAAGGTAGAAAGCCTCAAAGTGATGAAGTGGTTTACTTAGTGTCACACGACAGGATAGTGACAGAAGTTGAACTGAGCTTCCCTGGTGCCTGGTTTAATGTTATTTCAGCTCAGCTGCTTGGCTTCCAGGATGTTGTGACTGCAGAGCCTACAGTCACTTACACCTATTATTATTTGTACTTCTGTTGAAGTAGGTTTCTGGATTTCACCCATGCTGGGCTATCCTCCTGGGAAGTCAAATGGAAATGCTATAGTCTATAACGATCTCATTCCCCTGGCAATGCAATGGAATCACAAGCGTTTACGTTAGCTAAATATAGCAAAGAGGGACCTGTGGTTGATCAGTATTTCTCCCATTAGTGCTGTAGGTGGAACTGCACTTAATAGGAATTACACTAAATGGATATAGGAGACATGGGGATAATTGACCAAACTTGTCTCAAATGTGTTTGTGGAGAGAAAGAAGCCGCAAAATGACAGGCATTTTCCCCATTAGCCTCTATAGAGAAGTTAGCAGGCACTGTGGGCCAGATTCTCAGCTAGAGGGACTTGCCGTTGCCTTTTTGTCTTCACTGGAATCAAGCTGATTTACCCCAGATGCATACAGCGTATTGGTGTTGCCTGAAATAGTAAATGTCTTAGGCTCATGGAAAAGTGAGGAAAAGACATAACTACTGCAACCACAGGTTTATTGTCATGAGTGTGAGCTTTTTAAATAGGAATAACTGAGCCTGCTGAATAGTAGAATTAAGGCCAATATGCCCACTGGTGTAAATGAGCATGCAGCTGTATGGCCAGCAATAGAATTCCACATATTATGCCAGGAAGTAATATAACACTGAATATACAATGTATGCAAGCTGACAGGCTTCTTTCCCAGAAGGTATTTTTTAGTACCAGTATACCTGAAACTGCAAAATAGATATGTCTTTTCAGTTTTTCCTCTCTACAAACACAAAGCTGTTCATTTAAATGAAAGGGAACTTAATGCACCATTTATAGCTGTGCATTTTGCACTGGTATTTGCATTCAACATTGATTCCCTTTTATTTCAAAGGAGGTAGTGACAGAATTTGTAAATTATTCCCAGCCACTATCCACATCAGTCTAAACATGAGAGGTTGCCTTTTTTTTCACTGTCACCATTGGGGATTGTGCTAAACAGTAACCTCCATGTAATGGTTCTGGTCTCTGACCTCACCTCCAGTGAAGTCTTCTACAAACATCTCTTTATACCACCGCATTCGTCTTCTGATGACATGTATATTTCTCAGGTCTCAGAAAGATGTTCCTTTGAGGGGAGATTATACTGCAACACATTGACATAGTGCTTCATATCTCTAATTCAGAAAAAAAATAATCTTGAAGTTAAGCATGCTCTTAAGATTGCAGGAAGGAGCTTTATTTTTAAGAAACTTTCTAGCCACTATAGTGACAGGGAAAAATAACATCTAGGTATGCTTCCCCCCCCCCATGTAATGCCAGTCTAATGATTCTAGGACCTGAGTCATGATTTTGGAATGCTCCATTGACTCCATTGGAAATTAAGCACTTCAGGTTGAAGTGCTTGTATAAGTCTTGTCTTGAGTAAGATTAGATTTATACTCGTGCTTAAGTGCTTTGCTGAACAAGGGCCCAATTAAGTTAAATATGATTATTTTGTTTTCAGAGACAATCCCCTTTCACAAGTCTGCAGCAACCAGCTTCTGTAAATGCATTCATCCTTAGGAATGAACACAAATGCCTTTACCAGGACCCAAATAAAAATAGAGGAGTTTATTTTAAAGAGAAACTGGATTTTCATCTTTTCTAATAAAAAAAGGAAACCTGATTAAACTCTTTACACTTATAAGTGCCCTACTTTCAAATCAGACCTGACACTAAGTAGGTTAGTGGGAGGGGAGCTTTAACAAATTTCCTTTAACAGAACTTGATGTGATCCTCTGACCTGAATTTTCAGACTTAATCTGCTTTAGAGAACATGCTTGAGCCTAAACCGACACTAAAATTCACAAAAGAGTTAAGCTGTTAATTTTAAACAACACAACAATAACCCCCCTACCCCAAACAAACACAACCCCCCAATCTAGGACCATACACAGTCAGCCTGTTACGGTACTACTTGTGCATGTGTGTGTGAGTGCGCTTGTGTGTAAGCTTTTTTTTCTTCGTTTTTTTTTAAAGGAAGAAAAGTTGCTATTGAAAGTGTTAAAGAAGCAAACCTGGGACTAAGCCCAATGCTACTGAAAGGGGCTTTTGATGACACATCCCCTGAAAAACTACAGTCCTCCCATAAGTCATCAGATATGGTATTGCAAAGGCATTTAAATGTGAGGTCCTGTCAAGTTATGCGAAAGCCCCATGATGTATGGCCCAAAGGAGTTTATCTTGCTCTGGGAAAAAAAGACCTTGGAACTGACACTTTATATTCCGAAGCCAATAAAAACATCTTAAAATAACGCCCCCTCCCTTCCTCAAAGAGTAACTGACAGTGAGAGAGAGAGCAGGGGTGGGAGAGCAGTGATCAGCAATGATTCAGTTTCTGGGTCTGAGAACTTTGTTGTGGGCAGTGCAACTCCAATGATTTATAATTAACTCCAACATGAAGAAGAAAATGCCAGGCTTTCATAACAGCACTACAAAAATAACCACATTCTCAGTGTTTGCAAAATTGGAAACAAATGTCCCAAGGAAAACAAGAGCGCTTTACAGCCCTATCCATGCTTTAGAGCAAGGAAAATACTGGAATTCAATCATGACCACAGATGATGAGCCAATATCATTTGTCATGGGAAATTCATCTGGGTAAAACAGGATTGCTCCATTACCCTTCCATCACTCTAACAAATAACTGGATGGAAATCTCTTAAATTAAAAGCAGTTAAGACCTTTTCTTCTTTTTGGCAGAGAAATGTTGTCATCTTCTGTACCCCAAGGACCTGAAAGTGAAAAGCGATAGACTTAAATATATACATTTCTTGCATCCAGCTAGTGATACAAGATTCCTGGGTCCTGGCTAATCATATGAGTGATCTTAGATAGTAGTTATATAAAGACACCTGATGTTTTTGGGGTCTGGGCCCAGTAGGTTCTGGTTTATGTGATTTTAAGTAGGGCATGTTATTTCAATTTGGCAAGATATTACTTTTAAACATGGGAGTAATCCCAGTACAGCTAGTGGGGCTACTAGGCAGAGATGTAAGTATCTTGCTGACTCAGGACCTGAATTAGACAAGCAGCAGTGGCGTAAAGGCCCCCAGAGAATAACAGTGAAAATCCTGAACTGGGTCATGAGGAAGTAGTAAAGATGAAAAGTTTCTCTAAGGAGGTTTCATAAGGGAAGCCCCAAACAGATCATTGCTGGCTTCCATTATGTTAGCAGCCGTCTTGTGCTAATGGATCTTTTTTCTTAAAAATTAATCTCTGGGGTCCGGGGATTTTAGAAACCTCTCTATTTCTGCATCTCTATCATCTCTATCTCTACCTCTACCTCTACCTCTACCTCTACCTCTACCTCTACCTCTACCTCTACCTCTACCTCTACCTCTATCTCTCTCTCTCTCTCTCTCTCTCTCTCTCTCTCTCTATCTCTATCTCTATCTCTATCTCTCTCTCTATCTCTATCTCTATCTCTATCTCTATCTCTATCTCTGCCTCTATCTCTGCCTCTGCCTCTGTCTATCTCTTTAAAATACTTCTAATTCTTTAAGTTGAAGATTAAAAAAAAGCTGATATAATCATGTGGGGTCTGACTCCCTTTCCCCAAATGCCAGTGCCTGTCCATTGCTGCACAGAGGAGCAGAGGCATTCAGAAAGGAGCATGCAGGAAAATGTTCTTTTTGAATTCCTTAGTGAGTCCTTATTCCGTGGATCCTGAGGTGGGATGTGTCAGGGACATGCTCAGCACTCCACAACTGTATCCTCTGGGGGCTTCACCATTTTTATTGATATATTTCATGCTAAGTACTGTACAGAATGTAGTCATGCCAAGCAATGATGACAGCCCCTGACCAGGAGCGTTTACAGTATAAAAAACACAAATCAATAAAAGTCAGGGCTACTACACAACAGAGCAAATGCAACACTAACCTGACAAAGGAAGACAAAAGCAAATGTATAATGAAAACATCCTCTCAATGTGTTTTTTATACTCCAGTGACCCTATAGCTAGCATTTATAACTACAGCCACCTATATAGCTGTCATTCTGTTTCTGATAAGACATATCCCTGTTTAAGATGACAGTTTCTTTGGAGATACTTGAAAGGAAAGCACTGTGATTCTCAGTCATTATTATTTTGGTCCAGACCTAACATTTTTCTTTTTTTCTTTTCCTTCTCTGCTCCAGTTGAACTCCTGTCAAATGCACCCATTGGAAACAATAAGATAAACCACCTCTGTCATTTACTTCCAATGCAGGAAGTCTTAACTGTGCTCTCTGTTCATTAGCACCCCTGGCTTTCAGAGCAGCCATCCGCAGAGCTGCTGCAGGATTCAGTGACTACAAGCCTGTGAAGCCTAATTTTGATTCATGAGCTGAAATCTCTCTAGCACAGCCCTTGTGGAGCTTGAAATCTAGCTGTTTTTTACCTGGTCCTGTGCATGCAGAGTCAATATTTGGCCATAGTTCGAAGATTTTGCAGAAGCCACCTAGAATCTCTAGTGGATGGGTGCTCTCTTTAAAGTGACTTTGCAGTAAGGGCATTTGACAAAATGATTTTTGCAAGGCTGTTGTTTGGAGGTTGCTGATAGATTTCTGCAAAATCTCACTAGTTTTCTGTTTTACTGTCTAGTACAATTTTGTTCTTTTGCTGAATATAATCAAACTTCTCTCAAAGTAAGAGTTATCAGAGGCACTGGATACTTTTTACTTTTATAAAAGCAGAAGAACTTTGAAGTGTCTGTTTTGCTTTGCAAAATATTTATTTGTGGAAAATACACTAGAATCAGTTCTCTGGAAAATATCCATCTAATAAAACCGAAATATTTTCACAAATGTACCAGTTTCATCAACCTTTTCATGGGAAGATACTTCAAAATTCACTTTGATAAAACTGAAATGCTTCACTTTGATAAGACTGAAATGGTTCACTTTGATAAGAAAAAGAACTTTTAATTCCAAGAGGGTCAAAATGTTTCATTTCAATTTCAATATAATTGCTTATAATATGTGAATGAAATTAAAAGGAAATACACTGTGAAAACATTTTGACCTTTCTGATGGAAAACATTTTTGTGCAGCATAAATGAAGAATATTTCAACAGAAAGTTTGGAGGTTTTTAGTTTTCTTCAAAATTCAGAATGAAGCACAGCTTCAAAATGCTGATTTTCCTTGTCGTGTTTTTATGTTCTGAATAATTGAGATTTTCTCCAAGAGCTGTAGATGTTTATTATATTGACATCTAAGTGGTCAAGGTGATACTTGAGATACTTGAGTTTTTCCTAGTGATTAGGACCATGATTGTCTTTAAACTAATATTCATATTGCATTTACTGGCCTGTAACCATACCTGGAAATGCTTGAGAAAGCTCCATTTTAACAAATGGATTACAACATTGATCTGGGATAGTGAAGATCTCCATAAGCACTGACTGACTAACAGTCATAACATGTCTATAAGGCAGGTAAGCATTATTAGATTAATTTAATGGATAAATAATCTGTGCTAGTATTAAGAGTTCTGGCTAGGTGAAATTGGAGTCGATACATTGCAGTGAAGGAACCAATGACGGACTCTATCTAGCCAGCAGCCTTTCCTTCACTGTTTCCTTAGAATGTAGACATCAGCACTTGGTAAATTCTTGTATCTTTCCCAAATTTTTCTCAAGTACAGTGTTCTGCAATAAACTGGCAGCTTCCACTCCTTCTGTAACTACACATTGATGGGAGAATTTTTCCCTGGGAGGAATTTGCTAGGTTGAAGCAAAAGTTAAGGAGGCTATAATCTCATAGTGCATGGCGTATTTCTGGTTGTGGGATGGAGGACAGTCCACACAGCTGCAAAGTCCTCTCACGCACATGACTTCCAGTCCTGCTCCCTGTGGTGTCACTAATTTATCTCTATGTTCTTCTAAGCTGGTTAGAGCAGTGCCCTCCTGCTGCTCCTCTCTCTGCTGAGCTCTGCTAAGGATACCAGTCCTAAGGTGGGGCTTCATGGTGGAGAAACATGCCTCCTGGAACTTGTGGGATTTAACAGCTATAAGCCCTGGACAACTAGATGTATTTGACCATATAGTGCTAATATGAACTGTGCTATTATCAAATATAACCTTCTGTATATATTTTCTATGAATTTTTACCTGTTTTTCCTAGATGAGAATTGGCCCATTTTTTATTTCCCTATGCAAAATGATTTCTTCTATTTTAGACCTTAGAGATGCTTGTATTGAAGCAACTAAGGAGGAGCTTGGCAGTGAAAGACTATCCCAAATATGCCAAATAAAACTGGCCTTTGTTTTGTGCCATTTCCGGACTCTGCAATATTATAATAACAAATCCTGAAACCATATGACAGTAATAGAGAGCATCTTTTTATGATAAACGTAAGTAATGATCCTTGTCAAAGAGACACGGGAATGAGTAATACATAGCAATCTCCATTCAAAGGAAAAGAAAGAACAACTGTTGGGAAAAAAAAGTGACATTTTCCTAAATCTCTGCATATCGGTGGCCATAAAGCAATAAAATTCCAGGACACTGTGAGCTTAGGCACACAGAGAAGTAAATGGGAAAAAATGTTTGGGAAGACAATGTAACATTGTCTCATAATTTACAAACCCCTAATGATTTCCAAAGCTGGTATGTGAGATTTACCCTCCTTTTTTGGCATTCAAATTGACGCAGGGGCTTTTTCTTGCCAACTGGAACATTCTTTAGGTGTTTTTTTTCTTCGCATGAAGTTCGTTGTGATCCCATGCTTGCTATTATTCATAAATTAATTTCTGGCATCGCAATAAATTCTAGGAAAACCAATAAACCACAAACGTACAGCTAATTCTTTGTCATTTTTCTTTCTTTCTTTTTTTTTTTTTAAAAAACATTCTGTGGGAAAGAAAAAAAAAAAGAAGCAGTAAATGTTTGCCGAGGTGCTGGATCCACAGCATGAATTTATGTTTCCAATTGTTCTTCCTAACTTGTCAAAGAAGTTTTATTGCAGTCGACAATCTTTATTGGGTCTGTTGGGCAGGGCCAGCTTCAGAACGTATCATAAAGTGCGTCTGTGTAATACATGGAAACACATTTCCAATGACTGGTAAAACTGGGGCAGATCCCAAAACTCTGACTCAGTTTCTGCTCAGTCCTTACTGTGAGATCAACAGGTTTTCTGTGTGAAAAAAATCACTTCTGAGAAGGTTACGGGCTTCTTAACTATTGTATGAAGTTAATGTTCACATCTGCATTTAATTGACATTTCAGCCCACCAGACGTTTTCATTTCAGAAGTAGAAGGGGCTGGTCACCGAGGTGTGCATTTGTGCATGCATGTTGCACACCGCATGCACCAACGTGTGCACAAACTGCTTTGGGGGATGAAGTGGTACTTCTTAAAGGAACTATACCTAGCAGGCTGTCATGGACCAGGCAATAGAAGAAAGCATCATTAACAACCAGGGGAGAGCCTGTCACTTACAGCTCATTCCCCAAGACAAAGGAAAATGTGTGTCTAGTCCATTAGGCAACTGAGATGTGAAAATAGCTCCATTTTTCTTGGTGCGATAATACAGATTTAGAGCCTCATTTCCATTAAAATTACTGGGTTGAAGTGTCCACACTGGATCCTTATTATGATTAATCTATATACAGGCAGGTATGTACATATAGTAGCTCTAGCTCATCTATCTGTCTCTTCTGGCAGAGCTTGGTTCAGATTCAAATTTGCTTTTGGAAACAACAGGCAGGGATTGTAAAGTCCTTCTCCGCTTGGAGATTTTCCTCCAGAACTCAACGGTATTTAGGCACCAAATTCCCACTGAAATACTAGATCAAGAGTATCTAAGTGCCCTGAAGAACTAGGCATTTTAGCTTTGGTTCTAATGAAGCTTCAAGTGTGTTTAGCTACTTAAAGTGTGCTACTTGACTAAAGATCACAGGAGTTTTCCTGGCCATCTGGAAGCTGAACTTACTCTCCTGCAAGTTCTTGTCTTTGAGGCTTTCATGCTACAGCTTGGGAAAGCTTGCGTGAACTGCCATGTCCTGCCCTTGGAAACAGGGAGGGTCCTTCAGGCTTGATGGGCATTGATGGCAGAAAGAACAGATTTACTGACAGAAGGGATGAATGAACTTCCAGTATCTTAATCAGGCATAGCCCTGCCTGAAGTTTTCTTATGCGAGCTGATTAGTTTCAGTTCAAGCATTACAGCAATTAGGAAAATTCTGGTTTTTGCCAAAAGGGAAGGATTAACAGAAAGTTTTCTTTCTTTCTTTTTTTTTTTTTTTAAATGCTGTTGTTTCTGAGTGACTCCCATCAAAACTCAACCAGACGTGCAACAGCACTTGGATTACCAGTGTGCCAGGCGGTAACACTAATCCAGAGGTAAAACTCCTGCAAAATGTTTTTCTTGGAAATCCTCACGTCGCTTACGAGTCAAGTGCATACAGACTTGGATTGCCCCCAGGCAGGACATTTACACAGGTCTGCAGATTCCTTTCAGTTAAGGACAGGGATTGTAAATAAGATGTACTGTATGGACATATATGTCAGCCACAGTCCTCTGGGGTGAAATGGGGAAGATAAGTAGAAACTGCAGTTTTTTTCCAGCCTTTTAGTCCTGTGTTGCTTGTGGGCGTGCTTGGGCTTTGCTGTGATCTAATTAGCTTTGTGATAGCTACTGCCTTCACTTGCAGAATCTGTTGATTCGGTGATGTGCCAGAGTTATGGTGACTTAACAAGGTATAACCCGTCAGCTGAGCTCTAGTAACATCCACACATGCACTTCTAGCATGCTCCAGCAGCAAAGTAGTGCAGTTTAGTGTCCATGCCTTTCCTTAAGGTCAAGTGGGATCAAATTATGTCACAGATGATGTTGGCTGTGAGCTTGTGCATGCTGAGCTCGTAGTTCAGCACAACGCAGTAATTTGTGGCACGAATGTGTATCTGAGCATCTTGTTTTTGGGGGGATAACTGTGAAAGCTTTCAGAAGGAGACCCCATCTATGAATGGATCTTGGGTAGTGTGGAAGAAATGAATGTGAATGTGATACCAGGAAAACCATGGAAAAAACACACAATTGTGGATGGTGGAGACTGAGCAGCCATCTATCTCATCACCAGGATGACAGGGATGTATGCTCCTTACTCTGGAAAAGACTCCTTCCTTTCCCTTATTTCCTCCAGTCCATTCCTTGTGCTCCTCAGTCTAAACAACAAAACGTGGTGGTATCCGGTTCACTACAGGACTGAGATCAGTGGACAGTCAGCTATGGGTTAGCAAGAAATGATTAATTTTTCCAGAACACTGCACCGCTCTTTTATAAAACATATTAGTGTTGTTATAAATCAATGAACATGGTTTATAATAGCAATGATGCCCTTGAAATCTGTTAATACTGTAGTCAGTGGTGGTTTGCCAGAGCATTTAGTGCCCTTGGTTTCACCTTGGGCTATTAACTAACAAATCGGTTATTAGCCAGTGGTAATGACCAATTTTCTAGGGATGATTGCTTAAATATTGCCCACCTTGAAAAGAGAATTATTGCTCAACTGAAAACTGAACCCTTATTTTCAACTCGACAGAGCTAATGATCTTATCTGATTTCTTTATCTTCCTCCACTTACTCGAAGGTGGTCCAAGATCATATTACTAGAGAACAGCTTCGCCTTCTGCCTTCGGTGACTTGAATCCAGGAAAAGTTCCATATTTAATATTTATTCCCTAAGCATCGGTGGATGAAGACAGATGGTAATGAAACCAGCGTTGCTGAAAGTGACCACAATGATAATAGATTCTTTATGATGTCCAGGAATTCTGGACTCTCAGTCTCGGCTTAAATGTAGCATGGCGCCAAGCCCGTCACCTTAAGCTTAGTATTCCTGTCATCTCCCTGACCTGTCTTTAGACCTGATGAGTGCAGGCTGCACTAAAGGCATCAATCTGTCTTTCTCCCCCTGTAAATGTTTTAAACTCCCAAAGCTGGTCACAAATGACACATTCTGCAAGAAAACCTTTGTGGGTTGGGAGGTGGGAGGCAAAATATCCAGGGTGAAAAAAAAAGAGAATATTTACTCTGGAGCTCATTGGACATCTGTGTTTGTTAACATGTTATATGTTGGAGGTATACAGCTGTGGTTTGTGCTTTCTGCTTCTTACTGTCTTTGCCCCAAAGCAGCAAATTTTAAATGTTTTTGGAATCCTGAACCTCTCAATTTTTTTCAGAAGTGCAAACAACTACATTTTGAATTTAGTATATGGACAGTGGAATTTTGGTTGTTAACTTTTGAGGATTCTTTAGGACCCACCCAGGTCTGAGGACCACGGGGTGGATGAAAGGGTTGTGACGAGAAGCTGAATTTCCCTCTCTTCTCAGGCTAACCTTGCTGCTAAATAAAAACTCTACATTTCAGGAGTGAAAAAAACTAAATGTGGTTGTAACCGGCAGTAGTTTGAACCTTCTATGGATGGGGTGGGTGTGGAACAAGAAGTCAGAGGAAGAATTTGGTCAGCACGTTTGGGTCCTTGAGCTTCTGTGGCCAGCAATGCTCTCTTGCAACTCACACAATTGTGGTCCTGCAAGGTGCAGTCTCTGCACTGTGGCTTCCTGCCCAGCCCCACGGCCAGGCCCACCCATATTAAGGTTAAAAAAGAAGTCCAGGATATCCACAGGCGTATTGTACACTTACCTCTCTCTTCCTCCCTCAGGATCATGTAAATGAGAGTTTCAACCTGTGTTATTGCACCAAATGGGCTTAGCTTCTCCCTCCCCAGAAGTCTCTGGCCCGTAGAGACAGCAGTAGCTTAGGAAAAAATAAAGAACTTAGAAAACAAACAGCAGCATTCTGTGGACAAGCGACTTCTTTTTTTTTATACCGTCTTCTATTTTCCTTTTATTTAATTTCATTTATCTTTTTCTTGAAGGCTCTGCAGTTTGTGCTGTGGTGATGGAAGTGGTATATGCAACTGAATGCAGGAAAATCAATGGCAAAAGTCCCTGTGAGTTCTAGCAGGTTAAGATGTACATGTCAAGTATTTGAGTAGAGGTGTTTCTGGGATGGAGGTGACTTCTTTGCTAAAAGTGGAAAAGCTCATATGCCCGTGCAGGAATTTGATGTCTTTGTTCTATGTGAATATTACACTGCATTGTTTAATAAAATAACAGCATTTAAATCACCGCAAAAAGGGTGCAACATGGGTGTAAGAACCTGTATCTTACAGGACAGCAATGGAAAATCAGGCCCACTGCACAGGGAATGTATCTTCTAAGATGCTGCTGGATAAATAAATAAATAGACTTTCTTTTTTCTTACTTTTCAAACAAGAGCAACATGCAGTGCTCTTCATCTGGCTGAGACAGCAGGAACAGTCTGCTGGGGACATTGGGGAGCATCTTTCTTGCCTCCACTCTCTATGCTGCCAGTGTCAGGTCACTGGTGCAGGGTCTTGTTGAGATTCCCAGTCCAACAGGAGTAAATAATGGATGTTGCACCAGCTGGCTGGTTTGCCTGTAAAATTCTGTTTCTAAACACAGGATAAAAGGAGAGAAAAAAATAGATGCTCTCCTGTCCATATTCCTAATACTGCTTCACTCCAAAGTATATCATGTAACTTTCACCTAGAAACATTTTTAAAAGACATTCTTAGTGCACTAGGCCAAAGCATAGTCATTTTGTATGGTAGGGCTATGCAATTGTCTGATTTTTACAGTGAAATTAGGTATGCCACTGTTTTATGCAGTATTAACAATCCAGTACTAACAAACCAGAAGCTTTGCTGGGCTGGATGCAGCCAGAACATGGAGGGGAAAGGGGTTTACAATTGTATTGCTACTACTTTATCACAAGAGCCAATGTATATGTTCAGTGCACGCAAACTGCCTTTATTCTGCCCTCACCGATAGCTGAGAACGATCCCCACAGAGGGTAGCTTTATGCCAATACCAAGTGAATTGGAACCAGCCTTCCCTGAACTAAATATCTTGAGGACAGACACTTAGGGAGAGACATCCAAAGTGACTTCTTTGTCCAGCTGGAAATACTTGAAAAATGCCTGCATTTCAGAAAGTGGATGCTGGACTCTGCTTGAAAGCTCACTAAATAGTTTGAACCCTCAGAACAGAAGTCCTCATAATCGCTAGAAATTTTGGAAAGCCTGGTGATTGTTAGTTATTCTATCAAACTTTTGAGTAACTATATGAAGCAGGTGAAGTTCACCAATAATTAGGTCCTTCATCTCAAGGCAGAACATGAGGTCTCAGGAGAGGCACTAAAATTTGGCATGACTTAGTGCAAAACAAATTAAATCATGGTCATGCAGTTGGAGTTCCCTCCTTTCAGTAATCCACAGTACACACCTTAACTTAAATGCACCTTAACTTGCAAAATTTATTGCTACCAGCAGCATAGCCTCAAGAAACAGTGATTTTCTTCCTGCTTTCAACTGACTTCTTGCAACTCTTTATGGCATTTTCTATGTGCCCCAAACCCAAAAGAATAAATTAGCCTAATAGGTCAGTAGAGAAAGGGTTAACACTATACTTTTGGGTAGACAATCTGCTCACAGCTCAGTGGAGGGATGGGGCAGCTGTAGGGCTTTATCTGCCCAATTCGATGAGACCCTTTGTGAGAGACACAGCTGAAAAAAAAGGAAACATGTCAGGGGCTTTGTCCTAACACTTTTACCATGGTGACGGTTTTCTTTCTCTTTCTGCTTTTACTTGCCTTTCTGCAAGGTGTCTCAAAGATGCTTTTAACAGATAGGATAATTTCCTTTTAGAAGCACTAGGGGCTGTGATTAGGATACTGCGCACCTCTGTTCTCCTTTGTTAGCTTCTGAGGGTCCTCTGCAGAGCAGAGCAGAGGAAGAGAATTTACCCTAATTCTTTTTGATCTGATGGTTGGCTGCATTTGTCTGGGGCTTCTAGGTAGGTGGGAGCTCTCATCCAAAGGCAGGTTGACCTCTTAAGAGTCATGGGTTGCAGTAGCTCATGCATGGGAGCAGCACGTTTGAAGCTTTCTGAAAGTTTCTGACTTGCTGTATGAGGTGTAAACAGCACACATGCTGGGAGGTTGTCCAAGAAATCCCGGACATATGGTATTCTGTGATGTGATATGTTCTCCATTACTGGAAACTCTTCTATTGTAATTGGATGTCTTTCTAAAACATACTTGAATTCAAGTGCAGCTATTGGACTTCATGTGGAATTTAATTTAGAGAAGCCCTATGGGCTGTGCTGTGCAGGAGACTAGATCGGGTAATATCTTCTGGCCTAAAATCACAACTGCCTGAATCTATAACTTATCTAGTTAAAAGCTGGGTTTGGCTTTTAAAATGGCCAGGTTGCCCCAAGCAGTGTGATTTTTCTGAACGTTAGCCTAGAAAACACTGCCAAAAACTTCTGCTACAAGGAGCACAGGCAAATACGCAGTGTGCTATACGTCTGCTCTGTATATTTGTGGTGAACAAAATATAAATCTTTCCAGTAAAAGAACTCAGAAGGTGTCTGTTTGCCAAGTTACTTTCCTCCTTGGCTGAGAGTTTAAGGGAACTTTCTGTCGTTTCAGTGAGAAAACAATTGACTAGATTCTCTAATTCTGACCCCTGTTCGCCAAGGCACATGCTCCCATCACCCTGGGTTTTGCACAGCTTCACACGGAAAATCAGGAGAAAAAGTTCAAATCTTAGGGCTTATCTGAGCAGGATGTTAGTACAGAATAAGTTTGGGGGTATGTTTTAGGCACTGTAACTCTTCTGTGTTAACTCCCAGAGCGGATGTTCTTCTGTATTAAACCACCTTTGTGCAACTTGGGTTGCTCCACTTTACAAGTGGATTAATTTAAACTACAGAAAAGTTACTTGTGGTTCAGGAGTTTGTGAGATGGCTACTGGGTTTTGACACTTGCTTAGAATAGCTACAGAGAACCGTACTGTATTTTTTCCTTTTTCAAAAGGCCAGAATAAAGTAGATACATTATTCTCTTTTAGTAAAACAGACAGTGATATATTTCAATGTCCTAGGGCAGTCTCCTATGGTTCAAAAAACCCTGACTTGTGGTCAGTGTCTACTGCAAACCTGTTGCCAAAGTAGTTTGGCAATACCTTGAAAACAGGAAGGGTGAAGGCAGCAAATGGCTGCTGAGCAAAGCAAGCCTGTTAAGGTCTTGATAGGAACATGCACCTGAATGACACTTGCAGAAAATTTTCATAAGTTTGAGGAAACAAATTTGTAATCATTCTGTTTTTAAACCCGGTAAACTTTAATTATAGCCGCGTCAGGGCATGGTCTATCTTGGAGAAGCTCTGGCTTAAGCTGTGCAAGTGCAAACTCAGGGAGGATCCCTGCAGTACCATTATGTAGAATAACTTTGCTGACTATAGCATGGAATTTGTAGGTGCAAGTGACCTATTAGAAGAAATTTTCCCCAATAAGTTGATAAAGTTGTTCCTTCTGGTATTTCATGCAATGATTTATCTATATTTATTGGAAAACTGTTCCAAGCGACGTCCATCCCAGTAGTGATAATTGAGGTGTGCATTGAAAGTTGACCAGTATTCAAGGCTGTCAGGAAATGGGGTGATACACCCCATAGAGAGTTTAACACATCTGTGGTTATATGCGAGATAGGTAGTTCTACTTGTGTGAACACCAGTAACGGAGGCTCAGTCATCCCTACCTGCAGCATCCTTTTATCTAGATAAGATTCTCGTGCTTTCTGCTGTGCAGTGTGAAGTTTTGATGCATGTGCAATGCCATGGCAGAGACACGGAGATCAGAACTGAAAGAGCAGATCCACAATGACACAAACACCAGAATGACACAAACATCTGGAAATACTATTAGGAGTGTGGATTCCCAGATAGTGTTGAGAGAGGGGGGGAAAATTAGGCTACAGACCAGACGGTCTCACCTTGCCTTGGCAGCTTGGAGAGAGTGGTGGAGGGGTCAGTAGCAACAGAAAAACAATGAGGAAGGAAGATCTACTGAAGCTTGTCTCCATTCTCTCATCTCTTTCCACTGCCTTCCACTGCCTTGGCCAAGTTGCTGATGAATTTTCCTACTCTCAGCTCTTGGCTTTTTTCTTTGAAGTCATGCTGTGCTCTGCTCCCAGATGGCTTCTCATATGCCCCTGTGCTTCCCCTCTGTCAAGCACATCATTAAAACTTATTCCTTCCAAAAGGTAATTTATACACTCACAACACTCCACATTAAATATCTGGGGATTTTCAAAGGGAAACAGTAGAAATCATTTCCAAACATGCTAACTTTGCTATCACTTCTACTTCTACCATTCTCCCTCCCCTTCCCCATGTTTCTATTGGTTTTACTCAGATTTAAGGATACCAGCCCCAAGGTGACGCTTACTTCTTAAGAGCCTGGGAGACTGAAAAAGATTATCCTCAAGTAAATATGATACATTGCTCATTTACAACAGCTAATGAACAGATGAAACTGCCAGGTAGAGTTTTGTCTTAACAACCTGACTTGAGAACAGATTTTGATCTCCTACTTCAATGCTGAAGGCTATTTTTTTCTCTTCGTAACTACGCTGGTACATTCTGCAAAAGGCAGCACATCCTATCCTTTGTGTTAATGGGGAACCTACTGTTTCTGTAAAGAACTTCCTAAAAAGCCAGGAAGAGGTAAACAGTGAACTTGTCTTCCGCTGGTATTACTTTCTTCTCCACCTGTCTATATAAAATCTAACATACTACTTGTATTATGTAGGTCATGAATAATAAAATAGTTTGGCTGGAACTAAACGAAGACAACAGGTAGGAGGATTAAGTTTGCTATTTCCTTTGCAGGTTAGACACTTGCATTTTTTTCACAGAACAGATGACCAACAAAAATACAATATTCTTGCATGGCTTGTGTTATGCCAAAGATCTTACAGTCTGTTTGCTGTGTGGCTGTGCTGTTAGGATAAAATTTTCAGTGATGTCAGGATGAAAAATACTTCACACTGATGCATAATGGTGGTGGTTGTTACCTTTTATCATAAACTTGGTGATAATGACATCTTTGCCCATTGTTTGAACTGACAGGAGGCCTTCTCCTTCCCACAGCCTAGGAAACCTCTTAGTACTTTCCCCTCTAGTGTCCTTTTGTGGTGGTCTCAGCAAAACTTTGAAGGTGAAGGTGAAACACATCAAATAAAATACTCTTGCAGCGGAGCTGGTTCAGCCAGGGAGAGAGCAGTGATGAAAATAGCATGAAAACACCTGATCAGGTTTCCAGCTCTGTTTGGCAGCCCAAAAGACTTTGAAGAAAACACAAAGAGACACCAAACACTGTAGTGAAGTTTGAGCTAAATAATAATCGAGTATTCATTAGTCATTAAAAGTAATTAATACTTTTAATAATAACATGAAATGTCAAATGGTTCCAAAGTGGGCAGATTTGGAGCAGTTGCTTTACTTCCCTTAAAAACAGAAGACAAAATAACAAATACAATGTGTAACCAAGCAATAATATTCTATTTTATAGTCTCTGGCAGTAAGTTAATAATGGCCCTGTGGTGTTAAGGGCTCAGGACAATTTTAAAGGAATTTGATATTTTGGTCATCCAGGGAACCATTTTTAAAACAAGGCTGGTCTTATTCACGTGATGGAGCCCTGAAATCATAGAAGTTGATCTGCAGCAAAAGCAAACAAAAAGAAGACTTTTTGATTCTATCATAAATATTTGGCTGTAAATCACCACCAGCCCCAGAACCACTTAAAAATATGGTGTTATTCCACATTTTCTTAGCAATCAACTAGAAAGCTCCAGCTTTGAGGTCATACAAATTTAGTTTAATATAAAAGTACAGTAAGTTATCCAGTGCCTTTCATGATTATATCAACAGCACTTTCTGTTGGCTGACACATGAGGCTTGTTTAAAATCACTAGACCAAGGCAGACATGCTTTCCTTCTCCTTTTTTACTTTCTCGTAATTTCTGAATTGATCAATTATAAGAGATTTTGAGAAAGTAGTAATTAAAAAAAACCCCAACCAAACAGAATATGGACAGTTTAAGTGCCAACTGTTAAGTCATCATTATTAACAACAAAACGGTGTTTTATGACTTTGGAAATAAACAGATTTACTAGTCTGAAAACTGTCTCTTGCTCCTTGCTGTTTTCTTCACAACAGCAGTTTATAAGAAGAAGCTGTCCGGCTGCATTTCAGGATACAAGAGAAAGCAGCTTCTGTGTGAAAATTAGAAATAGATTTCAATTTTCTTGCTGCTGTTGTAACTAAACAGCCTGTTAACCTATTTAAATAGGAGAACATACTGTGTACTCCTGGTCTAGAATACATCAAAAGTAATGTGATTATGTCTGTTTTGATACAACCCTATCTCACTGCTTCCTAGATGCTCTTACATGAACGATACATGGAATTAGTTCCACGTTTCTTCTCTTACAATTAGCATATTAATGTACCAGACAGATAATGCTAAAAGCCTGGATGCTTGAGCACACACAGTGCCTTCTTCATTGAGTTCCAACACTCAGTCCCTGTGAGTCCTCAGGAATGTACATGCTCTCTGCCTCCTGCTTGTCCTGAGAGCAGCCCTGACCTATGGACCACAGCTGAGATACTTTAGGCGCTTATTTACTTTGTTGGCCTCAGAAATTCCATTTAAAAAAAATGGCTGGGTGTCAGGCAGCCCACAATGGGGCCTTTGCTTTTGCTACGTATGTGTGTTGATGTGTGTATGCAAGCACGTCATGGCTAGATGCAGTCCTCGATATATGCAGAGACAGTCTAAGGGATTTTTAAATACCCAGCTCTCACATACACATTTTTGTTATATGCTTGTATGTATGTATGTTTAGACCTATGCATGCAGTATGCGTGTACATGCATGCACCCATGATTTTTTGTGTTTGTATATGTAATGTGGAGGTTTAGACAGTCTCCCATGACTTTATATGTCAGGGATCCAGAATGACTGGTGAAAGTTTCTAATCTTTAGTCTATCTTGGTGAAACACTAATGAACTTGTAAAAACAGGAAGCAGTGGAAAACAAATGAATTTCAGCTGGTGTTTGAAGAGCTGTCAGATCCCCTTGCTGAAATGTTTCAGAGGAACATCTTTCTGATAAAACCTCTGAGAAAAGTGGAGGAGTTTCAGAAGAGTGATTGGAAAAACAGGATGCCGACTGGCAGGCTTTGCTAATGCGTTGCATCTGTAAAGACTCCAGCAACCAAACACAGCATTAGCTATGTGAGAGCCACGGAACTAGGGAAAGTTATTACATCTGAGCGTGATGGGAAGAAGGGGGAAGGGGAAAAGCAGCCTGCTCCCTTTATGCATCTTGAAGTCTGCAGTTTTTTTGAGCCTTTGACATTTTTCATTCCATCTACTTTGCTGTCAGCACGCAGACTTAATTCTAACACTAATGAACAATGCTACTTTGCTGTCCAATATCATCTTTCATCTGAGGCTCTCCAAACATTTCACAAATGGTAAGGAAGCTTTGCAATACCAGTGTGAGACAAAGCTAGGACTTGCTGGCTTCGCACAGGATGCTGTAGTGTCTGCACCTCATTGGCAGATGTTATCCTCATTTTACAGTGGTTTAAATCATAGAATTGCAGGATTCTCGAGTTTCTACTAATTTCCCCTTTTCTCCATTCCCCAGTTTCTGTGGCTGTTAAACTGACCTCCTGATGCTAGCCACTGCTTTTCAGGGGCTCCATCTTCCACTGTCTAGGTCAGGAGTCTGGTGCTTTGTGTCTTAACTCCTGCTTGACCCATGATCTTGAAAATCATGGTATGGGAGTGAGATTGGAGCAGAGCCCACATGGATAAAGTATATTCTTGGTTCCTCCAGTCTAGACATAGTCACGCTTCAGAAGGTTAGGAATCAGGTCCTTAAAAACAGAGGGGTGGTAAAAATGTAGAGTGAAGCGACTTGGCAGCGAGTGTGAAGCAGAACTAGTGATTACACAGGTTTACCCACATCCTTCCAGTTCTGCTTTTGCTGGAGTTGTCCCCCTGAGCTGAACTACCATCCAAGGGACTTGGGTGAGAGCAGGAGCCTGTCTGTACGGTCTCAGACATGTGAAACTGTAATACAACATGTCAGCCTTACAACGTACAATTTTTTGTATTTTCGCTCCTGCGGTCAGTTGCTTCTTGTTTCTTTGCATTCAATGAGTCTGCAGTTCAGCAAAATGCTTATGCATGAGCTTTCCTTACTCAGCAAAGCACTGAAACTTCTGTCTGCAAAAAACCTCACATCCATTCAGAGAACGACTCTGAGAGTACGCACGTGCCCTGTTTGAAGTCAGTGCACCCACTGCGTCATGGTGGAGCTGAGAACTGCCTTTGGATGTCTTTCTCGGGCTGTCAAGACCCTCTTCGGAGGAGTGCCTCCAAAGGTTGTAGGCTTTGTTTGTGCCTAAGTGGTTTCTAACATCCGAGTCACAGCAGCAGAACAGCAATTCCAAACATCCTGATCTCCACAAAAGGATCTAACAGTGGGCCCAGGAAAACCAAGGACGAAGCAGCAACTGAAACAATGTAAACAGGAACACATCTTTAAAATAACAAGATGCAGACAAATATCTAACAAAGCTGGTCTTCATTAAACCATTTCTCAGCTGTCTCTTTAAGCCGTTCCCACTGCCGCTTCGGTCCATCCTAGTTCCTTCTGCTCGAGCAGCCCTTCCCTGGAAGGCAGATGCTTTTGTGGGTGAAGCACCAGGCTGGGAGCTGGGAGACTTAGCTTTGCTACTGAGTTGGGTAAAGCAGTGTCACGTTTTCCTTTTTGGCGCGTGTCCTGTGATTCTTACCACCCCTAACTCCCAAAGGCCTGCGTTCATGCTTAGTTTTACATATGCGAGTCACAGCAGCTGTAGTCGGTGGGTTTACATGTGTGTGGAAGGTGTTAGGAGGGTTGTGTAGGCAGGCTGAGAGCAGCTCTTCCAGGCTGAAGCTCTCTTTGAGGAGACTATTGAGGGCATAGCTGAAAAAGTTGTTGCTCTCACTTCTGAATGTCAGGCAGTGTTTACATAGATATAAAAATATTTTTCAATCACATAAAAATATCTGCTTCTTAATTTTTGTATGCTGCACTCCTTCCATAACTAATTAATCATCACGATGTCCTATGAAAAATGTAATTATCTCAGTTGTCGCTGTCCCATTTCACAGGCAAGGAAAACCCTGGGGACACCTTGCTGGATTGTACCAGTATTTTGTTGATCTCAGTAAGCCTGTGTGCCTCTTAAGCACAAGACAGGATTTACAAATCCTACCTTGGTTCTGGAAGGAAATATATGACGTGCTTTTACTTACAGAGAAAAAGAACAATTTTCTTATTTCTAACATAAAGCTTACTTGTCTGTCTGTTGCTTTGCTTTGATTGGCTTCATCTTTTTGAGGCAACTGGCTTCCTAGGGCAAGGTCTGCCTTCTGTTAGCAGATTATGTACCATGTTCTAACACCCACTGCAACCCTGGCAGGCCCTTCACCTTCTGCAGTCATTATCTGTTGGTTCTGACTGGATAGATTGTTTTGTTTATTTATTTATTTATTATTTGTGTGATCACTGAGCTGTTTGAAAGAGCTATAATAATGAGATTGCTCATATTTTGGTAGTAGAGTCCACCTGTATTAGACATACTTAGTTAATGTGCCAAAAATAAGGTAGAATTCTAGGCCGTGTTGTAGGAAGGTGATAGAGATGTCCAGTCACAGCTCTAGATAATGTGTGGGCTTCTAACAGTAGTCAATGCAAAAATGAAAATTTGGAGCAATGTAAAATCTTATGTTTCTTGGTCTAAGACTGTAGATATCCGCATTTAGAACGAATTTTAATTTTGGAACCCCATTATTCAGTATCTGTTACACACATCTGGCTTCACACTATCATATTCGTTAGTGTCTTCTAATGCTGGCTTTGACTGGAGATCAGATATTGGATGAGAAGGACTTTGTTCTCAGGTGGTTGTGGGGTTGTGTCCCTTGGCTTCAACCCCATCTTAACTCAGACTCTTAGAGATGGCCATGGGATGTGTGACGTTAACACTGCAAATCTGTTTTGCTGTGAAATCCTCTATTGTTCTAGGTTTGAGGCCTTGAGAATTCTCTCCATCAGAAAAAATAATTTGCCATGTGTCTTAATAAACCCTGTGCATTCATAGTTCTATATAAGGAGAATTTTTAAAGCAGAGGATGTTTATTTTTGGCAGCTTCTGTCATTTAACGATTTTCCTGCTCCAGCTACCCTCCAGAAAACTGATAAGTGTATCCTTTTCCCATCTTTTAAATTAGAAATGAGCCTTAGTACTGGGTCCAGTCTATATATTTGGCCCGAGTCCAAACACTATCTGAACGTGGCAGCTCTGGGGAAAGTTCTAGTCCATGTGTAAAACCATGCAGGTTACAGAATCTTTGGGTCTGCTGTTTTGCTTTTGTTCATGGATTTAAAGGTTTAGTCCAGATTTCTATTACTTAAAAAACCATGTATGTGTGTACATAACGGGAAAGAGAAATAGAACATTAACTTGAAAATCCTCCAGTTCTAATAAGGGAAACAGCTTTCTCATAGGTTCCCACATCATCAGTCAGCTCATCACATGCATGCTGCTGCAAGACATTTTTCTTGTAATGAATTGAATAATCACATCTGTTTCTCAAGCTTGAGAAAAGTTTAAAAAGTCATTAACATTCTCCCATTTCCATCATTGGCAGAATCTACTTTTTTTTTTTTTTTTTAAAATCAGCATCTCGGCAGTGTAGACACGTGTGCATGTGAAAAAATGTCTCTGTGTGTGCATGTGCGTGCCTGCAGTTAAAATGCTGTGCGCGCATTTGCGTACGCTTCCGCGTAGATAAAACGGCACCTATTTCTACGCATGCACGCAGTCACCACTTGCGAGCATGGACACAGAGATGGGCTCTGTTCCAGCAATGCATACACACACCTGCTCTTCTCTCATAATTCTGACTCTTTCTTTCCATCATAACCGCGCACCGAACTTTCTGTGTGGCTGTGAATCTGCTCCCAAGCACATGCAGGCAGAAGACACGAGAGGGCAGGCTTTCCCTCTCCTGCCTCCCTCTGCCTGGGATCTCTGCTATTGTTATGTTTATGCAAACAGCCTTTGACATAATAGCTTTGAAACAGTTGAAAATTGGATTGTGCCTTTAGGCCAAACATTCAGACCACCACCTTGGCTATATTCATCTGCCACAGTAAATTGGGTTCAGCGTTGGCTCCACACACTGTATTTCAGGGAAAGATTACAGCTTGGCAATAACTTTTGTACAGGAAAGACAAATGCAAACTCCTGGCAGAAACATTGGAGCTGTTTAGTTGTGCAACCCCCTATCTGGAGGAATACAGATTGTGCTGAGAATTTCTTTGGACATCCGAGGAGCAAATAAAACAAATTCCCAGGCTGGAATCTCCATTCCTTTCCTTTTTGTCTTCCTAATGCAATCTAATTATGGTTTAACCTCCTGAAATAAATACCTAATAAAGGATAAACCTATTAGAAGAGTAAATTTACTGTCCACTAGTTAGCAGAAATTCTTGCCGTGCTCCCTTTAAGCAATAATGTTATTGGGATTGAACATTGTTTGACTGGTTAATGGTCCCTCTACTGCAAGACAGATTATATGGAAAATAAAAGTCAAAGCAAAGCCAGTCACAGTATTAAAGCCCATGGTCAAAAAATCTTTAACATAAAAAGATGTGTTGAAAAGAAGTGAGAGGGTAACAGCCTCTCCAACAGGGATTCAGCAAGAATCTAAGGTGTGGTCTGAAAGGGAGATAACGTTCCCTGGATTCACCATAGTCAGTGTCACAATTAATTTTATACAGACTGTGTTACAATTTTATCGCACATTTAAGAAAGTGAAGGTTTATTTGGGCCTGATCCCAGAGGCAATGTGCTAGTTTCAGCCTTTTCCAATTCATCCTAGCAGATGCGATGTGTTCATGGAATTTGGGGCTACATTCTTCCTTCTATCTCCAAGAAGGGTGGAGATCCAGGTAGAAAGGAGGAGATGGCGGCAAGAGCTCCAAGGGCTGGCAGGAGGGATCTGAAGGTGAGATTAGGGTGGAAGCAAGGTGAAGGCTGGGGAGAGAAGAAAAGCAGCAATTCCTCTGGCAATCTTCCCTGCTGCATCTCTAGTTTCCATCGTGGTGCTGGCCCATCAGCGGATTAATGAGGCCATTGACTTTGCCAGGGGTGGAGAATATAAATAAAAGCAATTTCCTGGCCTAGCTCCCACTGAAATCTAATCCAGTGGGAAGGGAAAGGCTCTCATCTTAAGACGAAGGCTTTTTTAGCTCAGGTGGTAGCTGAGCTGCTGCTAACTTTATTGTAAAAGCGAGATTTTTTTTTCAGAATATATATTGGGCTTTCTGAATTCATGCAGGCTTTCACACCAGCTACTTCTTGTGTGCAAATGAG
>NW_009646843.1:428038-471662 GCF_000708025.1 Charadrius vociferus
AGGAATGAATAATAATGGGTGCAGTAGAAACACATTTCTTGCATGAGTACCTAAATGTTTCCTGTACTGGAATTTGCCCAGATCTCGTTACGCTGTATCCGCAGAGGTCTCCCAGTCAGATGGTCTTAACTCTGCTTTATTCATTGCATATACCAATATCTCATACCCCACTTTTAAAGCTACAGAATACAGCAAGAATTTTACCCGCCTTCTGGATGAAGCAGTCCTTTTATGTTAGCATTGGAAGCAGGAGTTGCGCTTCGACAAGAAGTAAAGCAAGCATGAGAAACTGCTCTGCTGCATCCCCCATCGGCTATGATGGACCAAATTCTGAAGCAAAAAACCACGTTCATGTTTTAAACATGAACTGTGATCACCTGCCCTGTGATAAGTAGCCTGCAGTACCTTCCATAGTCAAGAGACAGCAGCTTAGTTGGAGTGGGACAGTAGGGACATTACACGTGCTCTGTTCCAAGAAAAGAATGTCGGAATTAGCCCACTTTTTTTTTTTTTTTTCTTTTTCCCCATTTTTCTCAGTCACACTTTGCTGTCTTAAGCAACTTGGTTTTGCCTGTGGGTGAAATATTTAGTACTGGACTCTGCCAGAAAACAGAAGTCACTAGCTGAAAACAGATAGGAAGTCACACATAATAGGAGAATCATATATTTCCATAGTACTATGAGGAAGTTTTGCTGCTTGTAAAAATGCTTGTTTCACAATAAAGATTTAATTTTTTTTCTGTCTCCAGCTGTTTCCCCCAGAAAGAAAAAAATATCTTGCTAGATGTCTTCAGTATGGTACCCCCCCATTTATCAGGCCCCTCACACTGAATAGAGCAGTATTTTTATGGATAAAACTGAGTGAGCTGACTGAATTCTGCTGTAGCAGACTCTGATGTGGTACGGCTCTTTGTCATATATCACAGTCAGAAGTCACTTATTATCCTGCTTTCCTTTGGGAAGAGACTGGGGCAAAAGATCCAAATTCTACCTTTCCTTTTCCTCAAGCGTGTGTTTTATAATCATCACTTATTAGCAGGATTATGGTAGCATCTAGGTAATCTTGCCAGGATCGGGGCATTATTATGATGAACAATGACAGAAGTCTATTCATTAGAGTCCAGAGAAATTGTTTTGCTTGGCTGTAAAAGCACTTGGGCCAAGGAGGTCAGACAGCTTTATTCAAAGTCTTCTGCCCGTGTTACCAACTCTCGTGATATTATCAAAGTCTCCCACCATTCTGGGCTTTTCAGCGAGCAGCACCTCCTGCTGTCATGTGAGTCCACAAGAAGCTCAGCCTTCATTAAACGAGAGAGATGATTCAAGCCCTGTTGATTTCAAGTGAAAAGACTGAAAAATATGGGAAGCAGAAGGCAAAGAATTACCCTCTTGAGATATATACAGATTTTTTTTGAAGGTCAAGTTTGTACTTTCTTGGAGACTGGCTCATTGTAGACAGGATGAGAAGGGACCTTGGAAGTCCTTAGCCCCACGTTTCTCAATCTGCAAGCCTGTGCTCCCTGGTGCCCGTGCAGAGCAGGAAGGCAGGTGTGAAACACCTCTTTGTGTGACTTGGGGCCCTGCCAAGGCAGGAAGGATTCCTCATCATTTGAAGGAGGCAGAAAGCGTGTGAGCTAAATACTCCATAGATATTTACTCCATAAAGTGAAGCTCTATTTCAGTTTAGCTTATCCATCCCAAAAGGATGGCTATTCCTTTTTCATTTAGAGGGTGAAAAGTTGGGAGCCAAGAATAAGTAGAGGGAGAGGGGCTACGATAAAAATACTTCTTTCCTCTTTCACAAGATTGCCTTTACCACAGCCAAACACACATGAATGCCACTAACTGTATCTCATTTATCCTTGGTTTCTCCTTTCCCCTGTCTAGCCCCTTTGTCTCCTGTCTCTCTGACTTGTCAGATATATTTACCCATCCAGGCTCCCAGGCTTCTACCCAACTCTAGCAAGGCTTAAAATGCTGGTTTTCAGGAAAGGACTACTTACAGCAGACAGAAGAAGGATCTGAATTAGAATTAATCCAAAGAAAGCAATTCCCTTTACTGGAGGTTTTTTGATAGCCCAAACTTCAGTTTTGTTCCACTTTGGGAAGCTCCAGATGAAATTTTTTTTTCTGCCAATGTGATCCTCAAAATAGAGGAAACCCTGAATTCTCTTTTTTTTTGTTCCTTTGAGCCACAAATACCAGGAGCCCTGAGGCCCTAACTGATGGGCAGAGCTTGCTGAAACACAGATTGCCCCACTCACGGGAAACCAAAATTGTTGGAACAAATGCTGGAACAAAACTCAGGAATGAGAAGTCTTTCCATGGATTGGAAATGCCAGTTCTCAGTTTGTTTTGTTCTCAGAAGACTTTGAAGCATTTGGGTTGATGCTTTTGGTTTTAGAAACAAAACAGCTGCCTGGTCTCCTGAGGCTGTGCCAAGAGTCCCCCACTCCCAGGAACCCTTTTGTGCTGTCTCCACATTATTTTCCAACAGACAACTGTTTCACAGGAGAGTTTCCATCCAGTTCCTCTGGGAACCTCTTCTCAGCCCTGACAAGCCTGGTACTACCAGGGGAATTCTGGATCCCATTTTGAGCTCTGCTTAGTTCTTATTCCTTCTTGCTTGGACCTTTGCCTTGGCATCCCAAAGTACGTGTGAAAAAGGGCTTCGCTGTCTGAGTAAAAGCTTCCAGGTTCAGGGGCTTCCTTCCTATTCTGAGAGCATACGAGAAGAACTTTTGGTCCTGTCCTTTCAGGCAAAGATTTTTTTCCCTCTTTCTTTCCCTTCCTTTACAATTAATTAGCTAATAATTTTGCTACTGATCCATTCTTCATTAAAAAGCTGAATCCCTTTTGTTAGATCTGGTCGGAACAAAGGTAGGAGAATTTATGTCTTAATTTTAGTTCATTATGGCAGAGAGCATCCCACCCCATCACTCTCCCTCTCCCCCTCCCCTTCCAAGCCCTCCCTCTTCCTTTAGAGGATCAGTTATCACTTTGCCCCTAAACTCCTCACACTCTGCAGAGGCATTGGAGGAGCCTTCACTGCCCTTTATCTTCCGCTGCCTCATTAAGAGAAATGAACCTGAGTCTGAGAGAAATGACACAAGGGAAATAAAAATGTAATCCCTTGGTGCCACCTATAATGAATTGTTATGAAAACCATGAAAATATCTGTCTGCAGATATTGTTCTTTGATTTGAAGTCAGTGTTGTAAGCGGTAATTTTTGTCATTAAAGCTGTTAATCTGCGCAGCGTTCCTCATAAGTTTTTATGAAGAAAAACAGCCCTGCTGCCTACATGCTCATGCAGGGAGCTTCTGAGCAGTGCTACATGAACAGGGTGCCTTTGAATAATTAGCTTTAATTATAGCCAAGGTGGTTGTCTGTCTCAAAGATGGGACTGTTTCATGGCAGCCTGCTGTCCACTGTCATGGTGGGATGAAATGAACCGGTTCATCTGAACCTCACTGACACCTTATTCCCCCACCTGGCTGATAATGGGCATGTCCCAAAGCACTGAGCCGTGTGTGTGGTGCAATTAGCCACAGTGATTGCAACTAGCCACAGTGATTGCCCCAACCAAATGCTTTTACATTTAGGATGGGACCATAAGGGATCGTTGTGTCCTAAGCAAAGATGAGCTGTGGTGAGCAGAGGAGTGCTAGGAGTATTCTTTGTTGTCCTTCTCCAGCTAGCATAGTGCTGACCTCCTTTCTGCAATCCATCTTCAGCTTTTCTTGAGTGGCAGGATCTTCTTTTGCCACATCTGAGTGCTTCCCTGAGATCCCAGGTAGCTGATTTTCATGCTGTGCAAGTCAAGACAGAGCTGGAGCCAAGACATGGCAGGGGGGTTCCTGCAGCCCTCTTCATCAATGCAGGAGGATTATTGTATGCATTTCCACTGCAAGTTCACCATATGAGTGCGCTCCATGCAAAGAGTAAGCACTCTGGAAAGAAAACTCTGGTTTGGGGAGGGAAGAAAGCATGGGAGTCTTCTGGTGTTTAGATTGCTCTGGCTGAAAGGAATTACAGGCATAAATGTTTTCCTGAGTAACTTCCAGCTCTTACAGAAGTTGCATTTTGTGTCTCCAGAGCAATTACCTGCAGGAAAAGAAAGTGGAAATGAGCGTAGCTCAGTAGGGAAAATTAAGATGAGGACCTACGAAGTTCTGCAGACCAGGAATCTGTGCAGTCTCCCTGCTGTGGTCGGAGCCCCCCACAATTTCTTCTCTGGCCTCCACCAGCAGGGAAGTCATTTCTATGTAGCACAACTTAGAGCGCTCTTTAGAGAAAACAGGCTGTAGGAGAGAGTGTAATGCAAACTCAAAACTTGGATTAGCTGGATGGGGCAATAAATCTAGGGCTGGTACCTGAGGCTGTTGCACACTGTGAATTGGGAGAAAAAGGAACACTCACTGAAAAGAGGCCTCTCTATCTGTGGCCTGGCCTGGCTTTGCCCCGGGGCTAAGGGCGATACCTACGTGAGTAGTACCCTACATGTGCATCTCCTTGCCTGCTGTACTGGGAAGCCAGTTTTGCTGGAGACCTTGCTCCATTGCAGTGAAAGAAAGGAAATCCCTGCCAGATCATGAAGGTGTTAAGTCTCAAACCACAGAATTCAAAACAGTCTCTAAGCATTAAAGATTTCAGAGGAGAACTAGTCTAAGAGGGAAATTAGACTTTGCAAGGTTTTGTGCACCTCCCTCAAAGAATTAGCTCCCTGCTGAAAATGGACTATGTGAGCCTGCAGTCTGGACTTGTAAGGATTTCCTTATTCCCATCAGAAATTAGGTAAAGTCTCAGTGTTGATTTGTACTAGGCAAAGATTTGGCTCAATGGCTTGCCTTCCTGGATCTTAGCACAACCACAGACACCCCTGTGCTCTGCAAACATTTAGGTTCCCATTTGTGGAAAAGATGAAGGCTGAGACTGATCTCCACTGACTTTGCAGAAAGGCCATTGTGAAGTGCATGAGAATAGAGGCAACATTAGAGATTTAAAAATAGAAATAAAAGACCAATAAAGAGAATGAGTTAATAAATCTTTCAAGACACCAAGTTGGTGGAGTAATGAAAACAACGAGCAGGACTTGCCATGGCCTCTGCCCCTTAAAGGAAGCCTCTTCCCCATTTGGTCTCTGCTTTAAAAACAGAAGTGATGTAAATAGCTCATGATTCAAGGCATAATACATTCATTGTCTTTTCTATTCTTCTGCAACTGTCCACTCTGAAGTGCTGGTATTTTACCCTTCAGCATCTGGAACTCGGCAGTGTCCAGTATAGACTCTTGTGCAAAATAGATCAGGCAAGATTCTAGTATGTAATGCTCATAATCTCTGTAGAGAAAGTCAATTATGTTTCCTGAAACTCTCAAGAGCATCACTAGCGTCAGCTCTTTCATATAGGCAGCTTGGAGCTTTGTGAGTTCCCGAGAAGCAGCTATTTATCTGCTCTGCTTTAAGATAGAGAACTCCAAAATTTGGCAAATTACCCTTTATACTCCAGGCAGACTAGCAGTAAAGGACTGGCAATTCTTTCCTTGCTTCTGACATCCTACACCTCAGCAAGTATTTTCCAGCATTTTTGGGGATGTAAGAACAGGATGATCAGAGAAGAAGGCTCTGCAGACACCATTAACATGGTAGGCTGAATCTGCTGACAATAAGTCAATGATTCTTTCTGACGTGACTCTAACAGTAGCAGAAGGACGTCTGTAGGATGACTCATGTTAATGGAAGAATGGTATGTATGACTTGAGATTTAGGACAGATGTCAGGTTCAGAGAAGTGTGGTGTAAGGAAGATCATTTTTATTGGCATAGTAGCAGGAGACAACTTGTCAGAGTGATGTTGACTCCTTTTTTTGTATTGTTTTGGAAGGCCCCTTGGGAAGATGGCAAATGGAAAGCGCAGAGGAAGACCTGGCAACATCCCCAGCCAAATGGAAAAGGTTGCTTTCCTCCAGGCAAATAAATCGTGGTGGTGGTGATTCCATTACCTTCAGTTTGCAAAGGAGCAGCCTTGGAAGAGTGGGGAAGAGGGTCTCTGTCATCTCCAGCATAGTCAGGGTGGTTCCTCCCTCTCAGACCTGACTATGTGTTGAGTTTGCACCAGTTCCCATGTGTTGACTTAAATAAGGGACCTATTTAAAATATGACAAACCCCTGTGCAGACATCCCTTCAAGGGTTAAGCAATTCTCTTTCTGCCTTGCACAAGCATGCTCACCGAAAGAAATGAAATATTTGTAAGTCTAGGTTTAAAATATCGGAGTGCATTCCACCAAGCTAAATCAGGTGTCTAATGGGATCAGAAGATACACCTCTTCTTCTGTTGGCACTGATTTCAAGCTCCTGGGCTTACTTTTCCTGCTTTTGAAGAAGGCTAAGTATTTCAGGACAGCTTCATGGTCCAGGAGAGGCCCAGTGAAGACATTAAGCGAAACCATGATACTTCCTTTTCTTTGTTCAAGAAGTGTATGTGGGTCGCATTCTTAACTTCATTCTGGTAACTGTAACAGTAAGATCTACAGTAATGATTAAAAAAGCCTTTGAATGAATTCCAGTCTCTTCTCCCACCTCCTAAAAGCTGGTGTGAAGTTCTATTCAGTTGTCATTGGGAGCAAGAAATTCAACCAGACAACTTTAGCAGTATTAGTCTTATTTATGTAAAGTCAATTCTTAATAAATATTGATGTACAGTCTATAAGACAGGGATTAGGGCTGTCTACTTCCACTTCTGTGTGTGACCTGCACCCTATCCCAGACCTTATTCTTTACTCGTTGCCTCACTGGGCACATGACATTTATCCACCACCATCTCCGCCACATTTTGTCTCTCCTGTTCACAGAAATGATTGCAGCTGGAATTTGAGTGGAATTTCCTGCTCTCCCTGGTTTCCGTGTTCCCTCTAGCCATGGGGTCGGGACAGGAAGTGGGATTTTGCAGAGTATTTTCAATGCGGTGTCGGAGACTTAAGAAAAAAGTGAGGTTAAAATGGTATCCACTGCTGCATCTGCAAATGTACTACTGTTTGCTCCATTGTACTGCTGTTTATAGGGTCTTAAGTTTTCTGTACACAATGGGATCCCAATTCACAATAAGTCCTCCAGACAGTTCTGCCATATATAGATAACGTTAGGAATGCCCCAAATAATTTGCAAGTTATTAGCTAAGTAATAAATTTCACAAGGCTCCACTGAATAGGCAGAGTTGTAATTTGCGAGTAGAGAAGACCTGAAACTGAGCACGAGCTGCTGGCTTAAAAAGAGAGGGAGAACCCAGGGTAGGGATCACACCCCCTGAACTCCTGGCTGGTAGCCACCCAAGCATTTCTCTGGTCCTGCTTCAGGTATGTCTGTAAGTGCCCTAAAAAGACATGTTTCTTCCATGAGGTTGTAACAGATTCCAGAGCCAGTGTGAGCTGAATAAACAGATAACACAGTATATTGTGTATTACCTCTGGTTGCCATAGCAGAAAGACCCCTAGGGACAAAGCCTGCTGACCAGAAGCCTTTGAGTTGCATTGTCTTTTTTGTGGATGGAGGAGGAGGAGCAAGATGATGTACAAAAGAGGGAGCGGGAAACAGTCTGGACTTGAAAGCCACAAGGTTATATTCCTTTTCTGCCTTCTCCATTGTGACCTTGTGTTTTTTCCCTGTCTGGACAGGACAAAGGTTTCTCTTTTCCTCACATAGGCATTACAGGGATGAATGTGTTACAGGTTGTGAAGTGGCCAACGTGCCAGGAGATCGGAGAACTTACTCTACCAGCCGTTATGGAGGGCTGTCCTGCATCACGTCTCTGTCCTCCAGTGTCCATTCCAGCGCTTGCAGCTCAGACGCCCAGGGTCTGTAAGCTGTAAAGATGAACCGGCTTCCCGTACTTTCACAGTGAGAGTCAAGCTCTGAGCCGTGGCCAGCAGAATCTGGCTGAGAAGCGTGGGAAACTTAACAGTAAGACAGAAAATCTGCTCTATCAAGGGCTGTTTTCCTGGGGCTGCAATTTCTGATGCATCCAGCACATTTTTTGGGTAATCTGTACTCCTGGAGCAACATTTGAAAGAGTGGAAAGAAAAGTATTTTATCTTCAAAAAAACAATTCATCCAACAAATTGAGAGGGTCATGTCAGTCACTAACAAAGTAAACGGAACTCCTCAGGACTCAGACTGCCACCTTTTGCTGAACCCATTAACTGTTTCCTTAATGGCAGATGAGTGAAGTGGATTTTCCTCTTCATTACTTTTAGAGTAGGATATAGGTTTTTAAAGTGGATCCTTTCAGAGGGAAGGAATATATTAATACTTTGGAGTTTTTCTCGTGGCTAATCTTTGTGTCAATGCAGGAGGTTCACTTCACCTTACTTTCTTCTCAACTCTATTTATTTAAGTTCAAAGTAGATAGTTTTCCTTCAATATCTCATTATAACCACCTCCTTTAACTATTACAGTTAAGGTATATTGACATTTTTGTTGTAGACCTGCTTTGCTCAGCTGTTTCTCTACTGTGAGTTGTTGCAGTTGTCCAACAATCATAATTTTGAAATGTTTTAGACTACAAATCAGGCAGGACAACTTACAGGAGAAGCATTCATTTAGGCTTGGTGCTTGCACAAGACCTAGGAACAGCTCTCAAGGAGCAAATGGCTCTGACCCGGTGGAAGACCTGCCTCTTGCACTCACTTACTCCAAAATTGTGATATTTGCTTATTTACCTAACCAACACACCTGCCGTCTTCCAGTAACAGTTGGGACCCACTGGATGCACTTACTGGCTAATCTTGTCAGGCAGGTTCATGGGAACTTTGCTGACATTCTGCCGCTTGCTCCTCCCATTTTATTTCTTGCGCTGGGACATGCCAATGTCTGCTGGGTGATAGCAGGAATCCCGTAAAGGCATGCCTAGAAGTAGCTCATACGCCTGTTTCTAAAAGAGCCCTGCTTTGTAGGCAAGAAGCATGGTGTGAATGATTTTGACAAAGGCTGTGAGCTATTCCGTAGATAAGGAATATGATCAGCGTGCACAAGGCTGGTGCAAGATGTTTGCTACAACCATTGTTGGAGACAAAACTTGAATGGCAAGAGAGCAGCATATTTGTCACGAATGAACATGAATGTTCAATAATCCCATATTGGATGTAGACTGTGTAGATGGAGACTGTCCAAAAAAGCAAAACTATTCCTTGTCTCTTTGTTCAATAGTGATTTCTGCTGCATAAAACCAATGACATTACCTTCCTATTTGGCTAATGGGGTCTGAGAGGCAAGATGTCATTTCCACTAAAATATGTGTACAAACATTGACCATTTTTCTTTAGCATTTGGAATTTTTTTCATTGGGATTTTGGGCAATATTTGAGAGGGTTGACATATGGGACAATGTCTGCATTAAGGTTTTTTTAATAAACTTTCCAAGAAGAAATGTTGAAATATTTAATTTCTAACCAGCTGTGGATATTACTTGGGGTAAATCACATCCTTTGCTCCTTTACTTACTATAGCCATGGCTGATACAATGTCACAAGAAAACTGAATAGTGCCAACTGTACGGCACTCCTTATCAGCTGGGTTGCAACTGTTACCTGTGAATTACCCTGCTGTATGCATATGTGTTATTTATTTCTGCTTCCTTCTCTTGTGATCATGAATTAGAACTTCCTCCAACACTTCTGCAATAGAAACTCTACTATCTAGCCGTTTTCTGCATTACTATGTGCGCTTCAAAATTATTTTAAAAGATTCTTATTTTCACCGCATTCTAGTGAGATAAATTCTCATATTCTTTCTTAAGACATAGGGAATTAAGGCCACAGAAATACAAAGGCTACACTCACAAAGGCATCCAGATATCTAACTTCTATTTGGTTCCTAAAGAGAATTTACATGTTGATATCTCTTTATGGACTGGGGTCTGAAAAACTATTTGCAGAGCCTAATTTTCAGGTGGAGACGAGTATTGCCTTACAAAAAAACCTGTGAAATTTGTGTTCTGTATGAGTTTTCCAAAATCCTTCAGGAAGCTCGCAACTAAGCATCTCCTGACACTGAGCCGCACTACCTAATTGATGCATTTCATACTTGTAGGAATGTAGCCAATTTTTAATCTTTGATCTTGGTGTGAACTTACTTGATGTTATAAATGTTGAATTTTTAGTGTATTTTTGTACTGTTACAATTATGAAATTGACTTCTCATATTTATCTTCCTTCAGGAAACTGAATAACATGATTATTGGATTCGGTTCTTTGAAGCCTGCGATTCCGCAGTATTTTTTTTCTTTAGGCTGTCTCCAAGCAGTGACACCATGTCTAGGTCTCATCATAACAGCCCTAATGAAAAAGCAAACCGAACAACCCATCATTAGGTTCATATGTCCTTTAGGATTCACTAATATCGCAGTGAGTCAGGCTGCAGTGCTATCGTTTTGGCTGCAGTGTTTTATGGTCTCCCTGACCGAGTGAAGTCACACGGTCATCTGCGCCGAGGTGTGGGGTGAGCAGCATGCGGTCTCCTTGGAAACTGCAAAGTTGCGCGGGAGGCAGGAGTGCATGTCCCAGAAATGGCAGAGAGGAGAAGGGAGTCTGATAGGAGATCTCCAGCTGGAATTTCACTGGAGGAAAGCACGTCTGATAACTTGGCCTGCCAAACCTTTCACCTGACCTGCTGCTGTCCCCGTCTCTCACCCCCCTGACCTCCCACTAAAACTACCAGTGTGTTTCCTCGCCGGCCGGACATCCTGCCAGTGAGCTTTGGTATCACAGGGAGCCGAAACCCACCGAGATGCCTGCCTCTACAATGTGTGCAGTGGGTGTCACCCTAAAGCAGCACGAGCTGCGCACAACCAGCAGGTCAACCATCCACTTCAGCACCTCCTTTCAGAGGGGTTGTCTTCCCTGCGCTATATATGATTAAAGATGCTGTGCTTACAGCTAAGGGGTTCCCAGGTGTAGCAGTGTGTTAAAGTCAACACCCGCCAACAATTAACTGCCAATGCCAAATATTTTCCCTTCTGTTGTGATAACAGCTTAATGTTCTGTAGAAAGAGACTGCCAGCTTTGAAAATAAGAGTTGCCTGCGGTTCCTCTGCTAAAGCTCTCCATTGTCACAGATTCCCCCTATTTAGCTGGCAGTTTGTTTGGTTTTTTATTGGTATTACAAGAGCACTTGGGAATCCCAGGGAAGACCTGCAGCCCTGCAGGGACAGGAGCTCCCTGGCCAGGTGCTGTAGAAGGCAGCCCAGCCCCAGAGAGCTCACAGGCTCTGTGCCACGGTGCAGTGATGGATGAATTGAACAAACTGGGCAGATGTGGTTTGGGAAAAACTCTACCGCAATGGGATACACAGAATTTAGCAGTAAGGTCATCTGGCTGCTTGATTAATAGAAAGCAATGGGAGCAATCTATAAGCACTACGCACAAGTAAGTGATAAGATACGGTTTACCACAGGATAGGTAATTGGACAGGTTTTTGGCACAAATGGGTGGAGCAGTGTGGGAGAACACATGGCAATGCTCAAGGGAGAAGTTGGCTTGCAGCTTCTCAGACTTGTCTGGGACACGGTAAGCCCAGGAAGTTCCTAGTTTTTTTCCTGCAGAGAAGAAAAATAGCTTTTTTTAAAGCACTGAGATTTACTTCTACCAATTCCTTTTCACTGGTGCTCAGAAAAGTTTCCTAACTTTGTTTTTATTTGTTTTATATTTCCTATGAAATTTACAGTGATCAAAATTTTGAAATGTATCTTTTGGTACAAGTTTTCAGACTTCTTACAAAGCCACATTTTGAGAGCCAAACATTGCATTTTTTAAGGGAAAACATTTCACCAAGAAACTCTGTGTTCATTTTCTTTGTCAGTTTTCACAGGAAAGAATCTCTCAGAGGCGCTAACCATGTTGAATGCTTTGGCTAGCAAAAGCTCCCATGTTTGTAGAAAAGGTATTTTTCCTGAGAAACATTCTGATGAAAACACTTCAACTGACTCCTGAAGTTAGAAAGAAATAATATTAAAAGAAATTTGCTAAAGTTTCCTAAGAGGAAATGAATGTCAGTGTTTGATAATTAAAAACTAGGGACTTAGCCTTTTCTCAAACAACTGAACAGTGCTTCCTTGAACTTGACTTTTCAGTGCTGTGTCAGAGTATGGAGATTAGTGTTGGGAAACATGCTGGAGACAGGAGTGAATGCTGCACTGTTTAAGAATGAAAAAATTGCAGACCAAGCCCTTTTTTTCCCCCCTCAGCTACAGCTCTTGCTTCAGGAGACAGGATATGTCTTAATTACAGGAGTGCCTAGCAGCCGAAGTGCTGGATGGAGGTTCTCTGTGTAACAGGAGGCAGTTGCAGCTCTGAAGAGCTTGCAGGCAACAAACAAAACAAAAAGGATGGAAAGAATTAAGAGGTTCAAGGTCAGCTTCTGCTGATAATCATATAAAATCTCCATGTAGGTTCAGGCCAGAATACATAGCTGAGATTTTAGAGAAAATGTTTGTTTAGAAGACAGCGGTATTAAGAAGACAGGAGGTGGTAAGGAGCACTGAGCCTCCAGGTCCAGGACAGGAGCAGGATGCTGGAAAGAGGAGCTGCACTGGCAGAAGCATGTAAAGAAAAATTATGCTCTTTGTTCAGAGGAAAATTTTGGATTGGAATGCAATTCACTGCCTTAACTATTGAGGAAAGTAACACAGAAAGAGAGTGCTTCTGGGAGATTTCCATTAGAAATTGCAAAATCTTTTTCCCCCCTTTCTCTGCCCAGTGCAATTAAACAGTAATAGGAGTGCGTTGCACAGTTTATGAAGCAATAATCCAGTTCCCAAATGGCTAAACCGGGAGACTGATGGCCAAGTCATTTATCCCAATGAGGAAAATAGATTATTGCTCAGGAAAGCAGCAGGATGGCATTGTTACAATTATTCTGCTGTCTGAGTTTATCAGTTAAAAAATCTAGATACAAATTCTTTCTCTGGGATCGGTTTCTGCTTTCCTTGCTTGCATTGCCAGTCCTGTGCGAGGAGTCCTGCTGACTTTGCCATGATTACCTGTGGAGTAAAGTATAGCTCTCAGTGAATAAGAGTGACAGGACGGGGGTTTCAAGGCTGCAACAAAACATGGTAGCTAGTGAAGTCAGTGCAATTTTGGCCGGGATATGTGGAGACATAACATTATGAAGTAGGAATGTAACAGCTCTCATGTGACTGCACTGGGGATATTGTGCTTAGTTCTAAGCACCTCGTTAACAGAAACGTATTAACAAATTGGAGAGGATCCAGAGAAGAGAAAGTCAGTTGGGTATGTTGATTTACGAATTAAGATGGGCCTGAGTGGCTGATGTCCAATCTGAATCCATATTGGAACGCCTCCAGATCTTGCAGATGTTTGTGGGTTCAGGACTTTATGATCGTGAGTTCACTGGAGTCAGTAGAAAGATTCCCATTGGCTCCACTGATCACTAGATTTGGGTCTGCTTGAAGAAACCTTGGCTGAACAGTGATTAAGGCTAAGGGTATATATATAGCTTGGAAAAAGAGTAAATAAAGGGGAATGTGATGTAAGCTTGGAACTATTAGAAGAGTGCAAATGTGAGGACCACCGTCTTGGCTGACATACTGGGAAAATGAACTGGGGACCTTCAGAGTTGGAAGCAAGAGCTTTTTAACATCATGAGCCAAGGTAGCCAGACTGTAGTGTGTACATCTTCTCTGGATCTGGGAAGAAAGCAGAGTGCGGGGTGCCCTCGCAGATGATATTACCCCAGTCTGACAGGCATAAGAAACTCTTTAGCATTATTTGACAAAGCCATCATTTTAGGAGCATAATGATACATTTAAGAAAAAGAAATTAGTTTTGCAGCTGTTACCTGATGAACTAGAGTCACAATACCCTATACATTTTTTTGCATAATCTTTCTTAATGAACAGGTTGGACAGCTATCAGAGAACAGATTGTCCTTGCTGATTGTTTAGGTTTTGGTATCATAGGACTATGACGTAACTCATTCTCTCTCCCTCACTGTACAAAATCAGCCCTTTCTTTGATCCTGATATTGTGCATTGGGATATGGTCATAATTACTATTTCAGCTAGAGCCGAGTCTGCTACACAGGTGCTAGTCACTGCCCTGAAGCCATCTCCCTTAAATCTGCTGCTTTTGCTGTGTGTTTCCTCCCTAACCCAGTTCTGGTGAAATGATCCCAACTACTCCTTCTCCACGCTATTATGAAAAGCGTAGCTCATCTGGATCATTTTGACAGAGCCAGATTGGAGAGTGCCAACACCTGCAGCCAAATCTGAAGGACAGTTACCTCGGTGCGGAAGGCTGGAGTAGCAGTCCATTTGCTTAGCTGGAAGATGAGGAAATGCTCATGCTATGGGGAGACAAGTGCAGTGGTGGCCATGCAGGTTATGTCTAATATGACACTGAAGAACTCAGAACTCCAGATCCTGCAAACAGAGAAGATAAGCAACCCTGACTGTGTGGAAAACCAGAAAAAAATAATTAAAACCGCAACTTGGTCCATGGTGATTAGCAACGAGAAAGCATGCTGCCTCATGGATTTTGTGTCATGGCTGGATTCTCTTTCCAAGAGAGGCTTTCCCTGTGGTTGGGGTGTTCTTGCTATTTCTTTCCAATATGAAGCTTCCTTCTTTAGTGTGGACGCAGTGCTCAGACCACAGAATTTTTCTTCCTGGGAGCACTAATACTGGCTTTTTTCTCTACCCAGTTCTTTCCAGGAATTTCTTATCATGGAGATTTCCATTTCCATTTTGGATGAAGTTGGCCAGCAGGCACACAAGTTGTTGGATGGGAAGGATGACAAACAGAGACATGATGATCTCACAAGATTTTTTGCCTTAGTGAAATTGGCCAAAAAGATGTTTATTTACATATTCCCAATGGCGTACAAATCTGGCTCAGGTGGAGAGCCTACTTGTTCCCAGAACACCAAGAAACGTCAGAGTAATTTAGGTTAAAAGCTCTGTTGTTTCAAAATCTGCACGTTTGCTGCCTGCTTTGTTGCCTTAGCTTGGCTGTAAAGCAAGAGTATAACACAACGCTGATAGTGCGAGCCTTGCTTTCAGAACCTTGCTAACATCTGCTTGTTTTATATTCCAAATGCTGCTTACAATATAAAATCATATCCCAAACAAAAGATATTTCTCTACAAATAAGGAACCAATTAATGTCATAAAGCCTAAACCAATATATTAAAAATCAAAAAAAGGAAAGTAAATGTCACCGAACTTTGAGTAACTGATGGTGCTGCTAATGTCCACTGGAAGGATGTTGGCTCCAGCCAGTGCGTGTTGTCATTGAATTTACTTTGTTCGGTATAAACAGTGGATCAGACAGGGTTTTTCTGATATTTTTTTTCAAAAGTACAAATGTGATGCTGGAAAGCCCCAATGGATGTTGTTTCATGTCAGTGACATAAGATGGGGCTAAAATCTTTCCAAACTTAGTACTGTAGGTGCCTTAGCAGACTTAGTAATATCACAGCAGGGAACAGCAACGTCACATCTGGAACATTATAAAATTGGCAATGCTGAAAAGGCATTAGTAAACATTATTAAGAACTCCTTGCAGGCAATTAGACTGCAACAATATCTTTGGAGAAAGTTTTTTTTTTTTTTCCTTTTGCGTCTTTATTTCTATCTTGCTAATGAGAGACTAATGAGCCACAGACTTGTTACCTAGGAGGAATATCTCAACAAAGCTCTAGTGAACTTAAACCAGTATTTACAGACTGATGACTGTTCACATTCATTACATGTTTTAAACGAGGAGGGACTACAGTTAAAAAAAAAAAAAAAGGAAACAAGTTGTTCCTTGCTAAGAGACTTCTGAAACTCTAAATGTCAAAAGTTTCCTAATGTCGAGGTTAGAGCCTTCCACCTTTCCCACCATTTAAGGCTGAGCATAGCTATGTGTAATTTTTGTCCGTTTCTGCTTTGCTGTTACCAAAATATTAGTCTTCTCTGACCCTTGCAAAACCTACTTGTTGGTTTCAATGATTTCAAGACATTTTTGTTTTGGTTTTTTTGCTTTCTTAGGAAACCAAGCTAGTAAGCAAAACCTGTATGGACCCACTGTCTGTGTAGGTGTACATTGGCATATGCCCATTTCAGTCACCCCCTGTTCACAGTTTTTTGTGAACACAGTGTCTCTGTCTTTTTTTCCGGATTCCTAATCTTAACTATCTGAAAGGCTGCAGATAAGACATTTGAGAATCTCAAGCAGAGCACACTTTACAGTTCCAGGCACAAGGAAATCACTCAGAGCTTATCAGCAGCTCTGATACAAGTCTAGTGATTAGGGCACATGGATGGGACTTGGGAGTCATGGCTGAAATGAATTGCTCTGCTGCAGTGTTCCTATGTGTCCTTGAGCAAGCCATGCGTGGATAGTTTTCTAAAAACTCTCTCTTACAGACTGGAGACCTAAATCCATCCTGGGAAGCCTGTGGACTGACACAAACTTCTCTAGGATGTTCCCCTTAGGAGCACTGAACACAGAGACCTTTGCAACTGGATCCCATGCAGCACTTGAGCAAGCACTTAATATCAAGTGAGGGGAATGTAGTCTCTGAAGAGTACAGTCATCCAAAATAGAGCATGTGTGACCGCACTATAAATCTGTTCGCACCTTCCTCTCTTCTTCCTACCCTAGAAGATCTTCATACATTCAAGACATGGTGGCAAAAGCAGCTTCACAGCATCTTTGCTCACAGAGACAGGGAGTGTACAACCCCTTTTTGATTTAGAAACAGCTGTTTTGACATCATGCCCTTTGTGAGGATGCACAGAAGGTTTTGGTTTTGTTCCAGACCAAGTTAGGAAACCTTGAAAGTTGCCACAGAAGAGTTCTTGGGCTGCTCACTTTCTCTTGAATTTTCCAGGATTATTTTCTCTTGGGATGTCTGGTTAACTTATTTAAGTTGCAGGTTCCTCTGGCAGCTTGGATCTTTCACCTTGACCCTCTTATCCGTGGCTTCTGCCTTTTCCCAGTCTGTATCCCACATGCTTATTTGTTTTATCTGGTCCGTTACAGAAGCCATTGTGTTCACTGGAAGCTGATGTCTGGGACTTGGCACCCACTACAGGGATAACAAAAGACCATAATCCAGGCTTTTGAACCGTTCGTCCACACAGCTCTACGTCAGCTGTGCAGGGGTGTAAACCTGCGATTACCAAGCACCGGGCGGCTATCCCACCTGTTCCATCATTTCTCCACCTTATGTGCACTCACTCTGAGGACTGTAAGCAATTACTCTGCTAGGTACTAAATACAATATACAGCACATGGTAGTGTAAAATTATGGAATTTGGGGTTTTTAATGAGCTCAGGTGCAATACAAAAGAACTTTTTTTTTTTTTTTTCCTGTCCATAAAATTATATGGCTTGGAATCAGGGGTTTACACAGCCCTGGACAAAGCCATTTTATTTAAAGGGTGAGTATGGGGGGCGGGGGGAAATACAACAACAACACCACCCTAGCCCAGCACAATTATATGCAGATTTGTTCATAAATCTGGGCTGGAGCAGATGTGCTGCACATGTTGAAAATCCAGAGCATGTTGCTGGAACTTAAAACATAAACATGAACATGTTTCCAAAGAGGAAAATCTGCTCACAGCGAGGAGCTGACCCCGTGCTTTAAACAAAGATCAAGTCCATTCTGCCTATTGTGCCTTTGCCATGTGTTTACTTTCCTCGCTTGGTGCCTAGGGTAGCTTAAGGAATAGCCAGAAGAAAAGAAGCAATTTACCTAGGTCAAAAAAGAGCCAGTGGCACTCTGGGCGTAAGGAAACAAGAGGTAGGATGTGACCCAACTCATCCGGCTATCAAGGGTCCTATTAGACTAGGTCAGCAGTATCATGCCGGATCTCTCATCCGTATTTTTAGATGCTTGAAGTCTTTTGCCCTGTAGCTAAATCCTGTAGAAAACATAACTGCACTTCACAGTGGGTAAGGCTGTAAGAAATAGTCTGCTTTAAACACAAACCTGCACTCAGTAGGTAGTTGGAAGTGAAGTTCCTGTAGCCAGCTGCATGATTAAGTTCTTTTGGAGGGTAGCAGGGCCTGCTCTTGAAGACTCCGCACCCTGACTGAGTGCCACCATACTTGCTCTTCTTAATGGTGACAAGCTGAAATGCTGGCAGCCCCTCCTATCCAAGGCTGTGAGCTTCCAGATTCCAGCATGGTCTGATGCATGCCTGATACATGTGGTAGGACGTGATGCATTTTTCTCTTTTCTTGGCTTTTTATTTTGTCAGAAAGGGGTGTGGGTTGCTCAAGGGACACGGAGAATGCAAAGTGCTTTCTTCCCAACTCTTGAAAAAGAATAGCTCTCCAGGTAAGGGGCAAAGGTGACTTTCTGGTTAATATGAGGCTGCTTACATCCCGTCTGCTCCCACTGGGTGTTTAGACAAAGAAACAAGTTCATTCTCCATCACCAGGCATAATGGTGCCATGACCTACATGAATATAGAGGTTCCAGCTCTCTTTCTTCTTCTGGAGGAAAGGCGATGGTGGATGTGGTTATCTCTGTGTGTGTGTGTGTTCTCTTAACTCTCCATGGAACATGTTTGACTAAGGCATGATGTTGAAATCTGTGCACATCCACTTATCCTACTGCCTATAGGCTGGGCTGCTGGTGATGTTAAGAACTTTGGTCTGTAGGACTCACGTATACATACGTGCCACTGCTTGTACTGGCAGTCAGCTACAATACCCTGCTGACGGGAGGAGGATATTTGATATCGTGGGTTCATATATGGGTTTCAGAGCTTAAGAAACCTGCAACTCTCTGGTAAACTGCTCACGTTTGGTTTTCTTTAAATCAAAGAGCCATGAAGGGGAATGACAGTTAAAAATAGCCAGATTGATGTAAAAGTAGATTATGTCAGAAAGGGAATGAGCAGTTTATGCTGAGGACAGTCACAAACAAAACATATCTATCTGGCTAGTTGAATGTAAGAGAGATGTGTATCTGCATCTGCATCAGCCCCCTACTTCTTGCCACCTTGTCATGGTTTCGGCTGGGATGGGGTTGACTTACTTGCTAGCAGCTGGTGTGGTGATATGTTTTGGGTTTGGGATGAGAATAGCGTTGGAGGGTTGGTTTTGGTTGTTACTAAGTACTCAAGGCCTTTTCTGCTCCTCACACTGTCCCACCAGCAAGTGAGCTGGGAGTGCAGAGAAAGCTGGGAGGAGACACAGCTGGGACAGCAGACCCCAGCTCATCAAAGGAATATTCCATGCCATATGATGTCATGCTCAGTACATAAAGCTGAGAGAAGAAGAAAGAAGCAGGGAAATGTTTGCAGTTATGGCATTTGTCTTCCCAAGTAACCATTACGCATGATGGAGACCTGCTTTCCTGGAGATGGCCTGCTGATAGGAAGCAGTGAATGAGTTCCTTGTTTTGCTTTGCTTCTGTGCATGGCTTTTGCTCTACCTATTAAACTATCTTTATCTCAACTCAATGAGGTTTTTTTCTCACTTTTCTGATTCTCTCCCCCGTTCCAGCTAGGGGGAGTGAGCGAGCAGCTGTGTGGTCCTAGTTGCTGGCTGTGGTTAAACCACAACAGTCCTTTTTGGTGCCCAATGTGGGGCTTGAAGGGTTCGAAATAATGACAGATTTGATTGGAATGCTAGATCGAATTTATAGTTGTTATTGCTGTTTAGCTATTAATTGGCAGGCTCCTGTGCTTGCCATGGGGCTTGCTTGCCTTACTGTATATTAGTCTGGTGCTCGTTAGTGGCTGCTTTTTGCTTTTGCTGCTTGCTGTACTCCTGTACTGCTTGTCATCTTACTCTGCCGTGCCTGGGAACATTTTGATAACAGCAATGGCCGTGCGCCTGGGCTGGCAGATGGCCAGGGCACCGCTGTTTTCTGTGCTGTTGTACTGGACAGGCTGGAACTCCAGTGCGAACACCAGTTGAAGCAACCCTGCAGACGCCCAGGTCAGTGAAGAAGGAGGGAGAGGAAGTGCTCCAGGTGCCGAAGCAGAGCTTCCCCTGCAGCCCATGGTGAAGACCGTGGTGAGGCAGGCTGTCCCCTTGCAGCCCATGGAGCAGGTGGATGCTTGAAGGAAGGGACCCACGCGGGAGCAGTTCGTGAGGAACTCCAGCCCATGGGAGGGACCCCAGGCTGGAGCAGGGGAAGAGTGCGAGGAGTCCTCCCCCTGAGAAGGAAGGAGTGACAGAAATGACCTGTGTTGAACTGACTGCAACCCCTATTCCCCGTGTCTTGTGCCCCTCGCCTCCTTTCATTTTGGGCTTTTTTGCCCAGTATCTTTGTTTGCCACCTGTCCAGCCAGGAATCGGGCTGCCCTGTCAGAGGTGGTATGAACATTAAACCTGCCAAGGGCAATGAGGTACTTCCACGCTTTGTTGAATGGGGTTGAACAGGTATTGTGATAACTAATTGAAAATGGTTTTTCATTTGAAAAACACTCACATGTACGAACTCCATTAGCTAATCAGGTTTCCAGAGGGTTTTACAGTTTTGAAGCCCAAAGGCTTCTGCCACTGACAGTACACAGCCCAGGCACTACACCACACAGCCGAAGCTAAAAGGACTGTCAGTGCTGACATGTTTACCTTAAACTGGAAAATTTTAAATGTTCCCAGTGGCCCAACTATTTGTCCTTCCACCTGACTACTGTTCAATCCATTGCCTGCAAATATGGTAAGAGGAAGAAAAGATGCATTATTATTAATAAATGAATGGAGCTATTTGCTATTTATTATTTAAGCCCTCAATACTGGCAGGCTTTAGTGATACATGAAATACAGGCAAGTAATTTATTTATTAGGGAAAATAATGATTTTTTCCCCTATTCTAGAGCCCTCTCTGACCCAAAACAGCAGGGGGTTTATCAAATACAAATACGATGACTTGTAATTTTAGAGTCTTTCAGAGCACTGTAACTGACAACCTTTTTAACATAAGTACATTGAACAAATAATTTATAGAAGTATTCTGGGAATATTTTAGGGTGTTTTATTACTACTTCTGAAAGCTATGGCATGTTATTGATTTTGGTGTATTAATATAACCTAAAAGTGAGGGCACATGCTTGCCTCCTAATCCAAATCAGCTTTGATGGCAACCCATATATTTTACTGAAAGGAGCCTTGAACTAACGGCAGAGGTTAACAATTACACATCATAGCCAAAAGTTTAAGATAATGAATTTTGCACATTACACACTGTCCAGCTCCAGCCACAGGAAGTTCCCCACTACTCCCTCCTCGATGTCTCATCCAAATTCCTCCAGTAGCTATTTGTCAGAATTTTGAAGCCTTATTCTTGCATTCGTGTCATGCAATTTACATTATATTCATGAAGGCTTCCACTAAGGAAGTGTAATTTTCATGACTGTTTTCTGTATGCCATAAAAATAGTGTATTTCCCGTAAAATGGGACTGCTTGCTTGCTTTATATCTTTTCACGTATGTGTGTGTGTGTGTGTGTGTGTATACAGTTGCATAGGTGTATGTAACAATAGCTGTGATAGATGCATTACTGGATGTGGGTATTTCTCTGTTTCGTTCTTGGCTGTTCCTGGAGTACTGCTCCTGGGCACTACAGAGATGTTCAGTTCCTCTGACTGCTTCTCTCCATCTGTCCAAAGGGTCCAGAGCAGCTTCAGTGCAGCGTGTCAGAAAGAATGGCACCTCTAGCCCTTGCTTTCTGGTGACCTGGGTACCTGTCTGTTTAATGCTTCAGTGAAATTGGACCAATTCACCTGGCTGCTGAAAGTTGTCCAATGGTACCAATGCCTAATCGTTGCCATCGTGGTGCGTATGTCAGCCAGATGACTCATTAGAGGACTCTCCAAACCACACCACCAAATGTGTGCTCCTTTTTTTTCTCTTCCTGGGTTTTCTCAGTAATATTGTCTGCTGACCATGGTTAATTCAGTTCTGGAGGACTTTTTATCCCACAAATTCTTGGCTTGAAAAAGGAACGGTGGACAGTTTTTAAGTGCTTTGTCATAGCAACCCTGTGAACTATGGTTCTTCTCTAGCTGCACTTTCTTAAGAGCATCCAAACAGATTGTTTAATTGCCATTATCTTCCTCACCTTTCAACAAACAATGGTTCTTTTATCTCACCTTTATGTTTTCCTGATCACTCAGTGCTGCCATCAGTGATGGCTTGGCCATGGGAACTCCTGGTTCTGTGCAGTTTATCGAGTGGGCAGAATCTTTTGGGACAGCTCTGTGGTGTTGGGGACCATTAATGAGGAACAAGCAGGCAGCTTCAGCAGCAAGGGGAGCTAGTAGAAAAAAAACCCTCCAGGTTTGTATCCTGCTTCAAACTTTCTGGGAACTCCATGGCTGGGGCAGTCGGAGACTTGTGCTGCACTTCACCAGCTCTGGCCCCTTGTTGCCCTCCTTTGCTACTGTCAGCGCGGATATAACAACATCACGATGCTATTGCTGCTGCTGCTTCGATTAGGAGAGAAAGGCATGGGGCACTTACTGGGGAAGACTCTTAAGTCTTGAGGTGCTGTTGTCCTCAAAGCCAGAATAACTTTTGGTTACCTTTACGCCATGATTTCTGTTCAAAAAGCAGATGGATGGGGAAGTGTATGAGGTGGACTGAGAAGTATGCATAAAAATAGCATAAAATATGGACTATTTTTATTTATTTGCGGTAAGGAATTCCATCAAAATAACTCTGGAGGGGGGAAAAAAGCATATAGATCTTGAGGAGCAGGGAACAGGCCATCTGGCTGAATATGCCGCCCATTAAAATGTACCTTAATCCCCACTTCCTGCTTTTTTGCCATATGCTTCGCTGTGTGCAAAGTCAGGTACAAAGCGGTGCCCTTAAAAGAGAACTTTCATTCCTGGTCACCTAAAAACGTGACTCCTAATTAAATCCAAAAGAGGCATTTTATATTCGTCATAGTACATTTACTCACATCTTTATTTTCCAATAAAATGCACTTGTTCCTCCTGTCCTTGTGGCATGACTGATGTCACTTCCCACCCAAGACGTTTCTGGAGGAAGGACTTTTTCTTCCCCTTTTTACACAATTTAAAATTTGATTCACTGTTTTTAGTGGGCAAACTCCAGCACCATTTGTGTCCTGATGTAGTTAATATCCTCATTCTTGAAGGAGGAACACCAAGGGCCTTGGGTTGAAATAAAAGTTATAACCTGTACATCTGCTTCCTTTGCAGTCAACATTTAATGATTTGTAAACAGTAATAATATACTGCAAAAGGAGAGAAGATGCTTAAAAGCAGTGCTAAGCAATTGCAAATGTAAATCACAGAATCACGGAATTTTCAGAGTTGGAAGGGACCTCTAGAGATCATCTAGTCCAACTCCCCTGCTAAAGGAGGATTGCCCAGAGCACAGTACTCAGGACTGCATCCAGGCGGGTCTTGAAAATCTCCAGAGAAGGAGACTCCACCCCCTCCCTGGGCAGCCTGTGCCAGTGCTCTGCCACCCGAACTGTAAAGAAGTTTTTTTGTGTGTTGGAATGGAACTTCCTCTGTTCCAACTTGCACCCATTGCCCCTTGTCCTGTCACTGGGAACCACCAAGAAGAGTGTGGCTCCATCCTCCAATTAGCTCTTGGTCTGTCACAGGCAGGGTATTAGCGATATAGGGTTTGGAACATACTGGGCATGGCTTGATACTGAGGAACATTTCTTAAACTTTGTGGTTTTCAAGCTTCATAAAATTTTTAAGCTTTCAAATCTTCACACCCTGGCGAAATTATTGGTTTTCCTGCAAGCGGGCTCAGGCTTTTAATATGGCTTCGATGCTGGAACTTGTTTCTTACATTGTCACAGAGTTAGACCAAGATGAGGGCCCTTTGGAAAGGGCTGTCAAACCCTCTAAAAACTAATGGGAACCAGGAAACTTGAAAATCTGTGAATAAGCTCAACCATTCATACACTGCATCCCACGCGTAGGATAGTCCAGAACAGCGGTGGGACAAGCAGGCAGTTTGCCCCAGGTCCCTTGTTTAGTGGGATATAGACAGGCCCACTACAGTATCGTATTTCCTAATGTGCAGTAGACTGCACGAATTACAGCACTCCTTTCCTCCAGGTGCACATGATACAGAGAGCTCCTGTTGTTGTTTTGGGTTCTTTATTTTTAGGTTCAGTAGATTTTATTGGGTTATTTTCCTACCCTGTGAACACAGGCACCAGGTAGTCAATAACAATCGCTCCATTAAAAAGGAAAAATAAAATCTTCAGTGTTAGGTGCACACACTAGAAATAAAAAAAAGGAAGGGGGAAAGATGAAGGGAAAAACAGATGCCAAACATTGTTTTACATGTCACGGAGGCTGCTGTTCTAAAGACTCATGTCTTCGAATGAGTGCAAGTAAAATGCTACAGCAAAGGTGCGTTGTATCGCATTCTTCTTCCGTTCTTTGATATTATCACCTCTGAAAATCAAAATGCTTATTTAACAGCTGCATTATCTTAAATTAACTTTTGGCTTCCAACCTGAGAACATTTTTGCCCAGACAAGACTCTCCTGAGGTTACAAACAAATCAATAGGAGGGACAGGAATAGAAGATGGATAGGCCTTCTGTGCTCCTTTTAGCTACCAGACATCCTTCAGCTCAAAATCATGTTGCACCCGAGCCCGTGGCCAAGTGAACACTGGATTTTAGTCCCAGAAAGGACGAGCTCTGACTCCTCCTCTCCCATTGCCTGGAAGAGCTCGGTCAGCCTGCAGTGCCCCCCCCCGAGCTAGACCCTCCCTTAGCACTGCTACCTCCACTGTCTCCACAAAAAGCAAAAAAAACTCAAACCCCCATGTCTTCTGCTCCTAAACGTTCGGCTCCGAGCACCAGTCACAACTGGTTTGTGTTCCCTGCTTGCTTCTCTGCCATTGAAGCTTTATTTAGTCTTGATAGTGAGCGAAACAGTCAGGTGTAAGATTTTAGGTCTCCGCTCAGACGAATCGTGCATGGTACATGCCGAGCAGCCCGAGTGTTTACAACAGCCTCTGACAGAACGTATTACTCGTTGCGACTTGAGGCACTGCCATAGAAATATGGCACATAGCACAGAAATTGCTTCTGCAGCAAGCTGAAAGTCGTGTTATTAGGGTCCGCTATTGGATTAACCCACCGACACGCAATCCAGCCCGATACCAGCAGCGAGGACTTATTACCGGCCATGATTTTCGGTCACATCAGAGCTCACGATGAAATCGCAGGGGGTGTGGGTGTTTGTGTTTTTGTGCATGTGTGTCTGTGCGTGTATGTGCACGATTGCTGTGAGGGACAGAGAGAGCAGCTGAGCCGTACAGGAGCTGGGAGTGAGTTCCCGTGGTGCAGCACCGCACCCGGAGCCTTTTGCAGCATGTCATGTCCTGTGCTTGGGGTTAAAAATCTCCTCCTGTGGTACTTGGCCTGCAAACTATTTGTGTCTCTGGAAGGTGCCTGGGGATGAAGGAGGGGTGCAGCTGGTTACATAGATGCAGTTACATAGATGGAGCCCGTTGAGGTTATGGAGTAACTGGGGGTACTGGTAGCTCCCAAAGTCTTTGCCGTTTAGTTCACCAGCCCAATGAATATTCAGATTACATCCTCTCTGCTGATGCTGCCACCCAGAGTGCCAATTTGTTTCTAAGCTGTTAGTGTTTTGGGGGAGATACGAACACGTGTCCAGGGGGAATTGGACTGATATATCACCCGTTCAGTTTGCATAGAGTCCGGCAAACTGCCGACAGATGGCACTGAGTTTCAGCCATGGTTTGCCAACTGTTACCGATTTCTTACCTGCACCAAAAAGCTTCGTCCTTCACTGCCAAATAGGATCAGCTGTAATTTACCTCTCTTAGCCATGCAAATAGTTTAGAAAAAGGCAAAATATTTCTACTTTTCCTTGCAGCTGTTTGACTAATGTCCCGTTCCCTCTTCACCCCAATCCTGTGATATACAAATAGTCATTTTGTCAAGACATGTCAGTTTTTTCTCAATTACCAGCCTGTGGGTAACCAGATCACCATTGTACCTGGCAATAATGAGCAAGTTTAAATGTAAAAAAAATAGCCAACTAATGAGGTAATTAACCTGTTATTATATGATAATGACTGTGCGCTTGCATGCTTGATGGCTTCAGTGTAGTTAAAAACTTTTAATATGTGCCTGTTTGTGACCTGTAAAACAATTAAGAGGTTCTGAAGGTTTGGGGTTTTCTTTCTTTCTTCATTTTTTATATATACAGTTTTTCTGTCTTTGAGCCCTCTGATCTGAAAGCAGTAAAATTACATATAAGACTTAGAAATAGATTTGACTCTATGCAAATTCTTTGGAGGCGATAGAGCACTGCAGCCTACACACCAGTGACCGTTGCGACCTGAGCTTTCCTCAGTGGGGCAAAAGAGTATTTGTTTTGGATTAAATCACAGAGAGTTAAGAGACACTATAATTTTAATCTTTGATTTAGCAGAAGATTTAGGCAGCTGCCAGAACAATACATCAATTTACATCTGAGCATGAACGTTCTTGAAGTAAGTGGAACTGCTCACGGGTTCAAGTTAAGCATGTGCTTAAAATATTGCTGAATCAGCTGGGAGCATCTGAAAGGCTGCTCTTTCTTAAACTTTAAATCCACAAAAGGAATAGTTTTCATTGAGTAATGTGTACCTTGTTGAGATTCTATCCTGAGTGCCTCTATCTAAGAGCGTTGGGGGATCAATAACACCCTATTTCTTCAGAATATTTTTTTCCTGTATTTAAGACTGCGCTTGTTGCTACAAGAGTCTTTTTCCTCCTCCTTTAGATATCCCTCCCCAACTGGTAATTTATTATTATTTTAAGTCAGTACACACATAAACATTGCTATTTTAATTAGGGAGAAGCAAACAAGTCATAGGCTATAAGGCACTGCGAGTATGCTTGCTACTCTCACATTTTAATTATTTATTGGAGTAAATAAAATTAAATATTTTCATAGCGATCCAGAACAGGATTTGAAGTAATTACTCTGTCAAATTCATCAAAAATTCTCTCATCAAAATAAAAACCTTGATGTCATTGAATAATTTATAATACAAATACACAGAAATTGTAAAGTATTATAAATAGAAAACTGCAGGGTAAGTGAACATGAATTAGTTAAGGGTTATGTTTCTGAAAGAGCCTGTCATAAGCTGTATAAATTTTTAATAAGTGTTTTTGAGGCCTAATTTTCAGTGTACAGTATATACCAACAACTACAGGAAACAACCCGAAAATGGTGATTTAGAAACACAGCTGTGTATGATAGAGGCCAGATTGTGACTCCTCTTCCTGGGCCTTTCTCTCATACAATTTGAACTAATGATGTTTGCCACTGAATGCCTATGGCTTAGCATGAATCATCTGCCTAAATAGCAAATACATTAAGTAAACCTCATCTCTATTATTATCTATGAATACCAAATGCTGGGACAATATCTAGCCTATTAAAACCCCAACTGTTCAGTGAGGCATCCTCGTGCCAATGACTTAACACCAGCCTGCCTGCGCTCAGTGCACCAGGTTTCTGGTGCGACTGAGAATCTCTCCTCCTTGTGTAGGAGCTGGAAGGGGCTATCGGTCTTCCCTGGCACCCACAGGGCCTGACCCACCAAGCTGCCATCTCCCCACCAAGTGTCAAAGGAGCTGGGAGCGCTCAGCACCTTGCAGGTTGATAGTAACTTCTGCATTCGAGCTCGTAATGCCGAAGGCGACTCTCCGTGTTACTGGTAACCAAGGATGCGTCAGAGGCAGAACCTCTGATCTCAAGTCCCTTCACTTCACTTGTTCTTTTTCTAATTCCAGTGAGTTCTGAATCAAAACTCTCTGCTAAAAGGCCTCCCATAAAACAAATTAGCAACAGATCTGGTCCTTCCCACGCTAAAGCCATTATTTTCAGTGGGTCTAAGATGGATACAAATATCAACAGCCTTTTTAAAAAACTACCACTGCCAACTCATGGTAAACTTGAAAAATAAAACTTCCTCCTTCCCAGCCAAATGAAACCTGAGATTTATGGTGGGATCTGGATCTAAGGCAGCAAAGGAAACCTGCTACAGCTCTGCTGATGCCGAGGGAGTTCTGGATGCAGCGGTATAAGGCTGAGGTAATGCCACTGGAGTCAGTGGATTTGTTCTGACTTAATCCCATCATAATGAAGCCTGGAAGTCTTTTTTTTTTCACTTCCTTGTTATAAAGGTAATTAGGCAAATTCTATGTTCATTCCTAAAAGTAGTTCTAGGAGTTAAAGAAAATAGATTTGGTGCCATTTGTTGTTTACTCTGTTTTAAGAGGGATCATTTAAGGGAGGCTTTTTCCTTGGCTTTCTTGTAGCCATTTTGGTAGACATGCCAGTTCATATCATATCTGGCTAAAACTTTGTTTTTTGAGAGCCAGTAATAAGCATACACTTTTTTGATCGATATGCATTACAGAAATAGACACAGGGAATGATTTTCAGGCAGCTAAGCCAAGGAAGCTTTATCAGATGTAGAATATGCTATCTCATTTCATGAATGCATCTACCTCTGGCAAGGTTCTTTCTATTTCTGGGACCTAAAGGGCCTCAGCAAGGTAGGTCTGCTTGTAAATCTCTGCTACATCAGAAAGGTCAATATACAAGATGCAGAGCAGGCACGGAATGACAGGAAGTGGGAGCAGGATTGGAACAAGTTAAAAATTGCAATCCTTCTCTGCTAGAAAATGAAAAGCCATGTACGGAACTCATGGGAACGGTTAGGAAGCACTCAGTAAGCTTTGGAAAGCTTTGGCTTATGCAAACTTAAATGCAGCCTAAATTTTGCATTGATTCTCTGTACAAGGTGAAAAACGCCCAGCTTGAATATAGTACAAGACAAATCTATTGACTGCAGAGTAGACATAGGAATTTATTGCTGTACTGTTTCTCATCCCATTCATCAGCCAAAATTTTCTTAACTGGCTGCATTAGCAGTGCCACCAAGCATTTTGTCGAGGTTTTTGTGACTCAGGGATTTAGTCCTCAGTGTAATCACCGCCTGAATCTGTGTTCCCCATTCTGGATGATGTGGGGAACATTTGCCTATTACCCCAAAGATTACATTGCGTCACATCAGATTGACAGCAAACAAGTTTTTAATGACAATTTAATTAAAGAGAAAACATTTGGTCACTTTACATTAAATTTTATCTGTAATAAGGCTTCCTCTTCTTATAAATCTAGGCTACCAAAGCCTGCATGGAGCACAGAGATGGAGGCTTCCATGTATTAGTTATTCACTGGGTCCTTCCTTTCTCTCTGTTTAATAATTGATAGGCACAATCGTTCCTCCTACTTCTTCACTGTAGTCAATAGTGTGTCATCCTCCGCTGTCATCTCAGGTCACCTTCCTGAACTGCTTAGGTTTAGGAGTCAAGTCTGGTATAGACAAGTTAAAACTTTTGATAGTAGAAAGAGATATTCATTTAATGTGTTGGTTGCTAATCATTATCAACCCATTTTAAAATAAGAAAGTAGCTCATAGAGGGAATCGCTTAATTTCCCTAAGCACATTTGGGTCTCACTTGCTTTAAAGACATGCTCTTAGCTTGATTTTTCTCTTTGGGTTTGGGGTCTTTAACATTTCCTCTTCTGTTGCTTGTGGTTTCATTGTAACATTATTCTTACCACTTTTCCTCTTCCATCTATTTCGCTTTCTACTCCACAAGGATATTGTAGTTTTTTTGGACGTCAAATGGAACGACAAAGGGAAAAAATCCCCGCAATTCTTTTTTCAAACTATGAATAGTTTTCCTTTAGAAAAAAAAGTTCTGGTTCATCTGCAGCCAAGTTTATTGGAAATGACAGCTCAAAAGTTCAGTGAGTGAGTGAAGTTCCTAGAGATCAGAAGCCCTCTGCTGTTTCTACTGTTTCCAGGCCTCAATACAAGGGCACCTTTTGGAAGTTTCAAGGTCAGCTGTAGGTCTATTATTATGTTGAATGGAAAGGAAATAATTTTGCACTTGTATCCAACTTCTTGTCATCTTTCTCCTTACCCTACTTGGCTTCTTTGTAGTACTTGAAGGCCTCAGCTCCATCTCTTTTGGCCATTGTAAATGGTTTGATTGGTGTTGGCCATGTTATCCCTTCTTTCCTCTTTATAAAAAGCAAATGATCATGTTACATTGAAGAAACCATTATTGCCATCAAACAACCTGCCTTAATTTTCACCTTCTCTGAAAGTTTCAACTCCTCATCAACATTTCAGAAGGAAGTAACTGTTGGTTTTCGGTAACTCTGAGGAATCCTACCAGTTCTGATCTACACTTTGGATAAGTCATAGCACAGAGACCACTTTGGACAAAGGATGCACTGGTCTTTTCCTTTTATTTTTTTCCTTTTTGCTGCTTCTGGGTTTTTTTTGAAGGATTTGTTCAAGCCCCCTGAAGCGAAGGCAGAGACATGAATCTGTACAAAGTTCCATTAACCAACCATCTCTACTAACTGGCAACATGGAGCACTCGAGGATCAAAATTGTGTATATTATGCCCAGAATCGTAGTTTTGCCTTCCTATGAAGGACTTAGGCTGGTGTGTTGGAATCAAGCGTTTGCAGGAAGCCCACCCACAGATATTTCTTCTCAAACATCTCTTGGCAGCTTTTCCTTCTTCTGTGCCCAGGAGAATATTGTTATAGTTGGTACATTAGTCTGGCTCAGCCCTGTCTGACTGTCTGAAAGACAACACCCATTCAGCAACCTGCTCCTTGCCCTACCTCCCTTTTTCTGATTCACAGCAAAGATAAATGGGACACCAGGACATGTCCCTCTGAGTTACTATTTCTGCCAGTAACTGGTTTTAAACCAGGGCTCAGGATTAAAAAAAAAGTGCTGTTACACCCTAAAGCACCTCCTGTGTTTTGCTTGGTGCATAGAGTTAGTGGCAGTTTCTTAACCACTTGCGTTTGCATATGGTCGCTGGGGCTGAATGTTGGACCACTGAGCACCTTTGGCTCTTAACTCTGAAGGCTGTGCTGCCTTACAGCGTGACCTCGCCAGGCTGGAGAGTTGGGCAGAAAGAAACCTTATGAAGTTCAACAAGGGTAAGTGTAGGGTACTGCACCTGGGGAGGAATAACCCCATGCACCAGTACAGGTTGGGGGCTGACCTCCTGGAGAGCAGCTCTGTGGAGAGGGACCTGGAAGTCCTGGTGGACAACAGGATGACCAGGAGCCAGCAATGTGCCCTGGTGGCCAAGAAGGCCAGTGGCATCCTGGGGTGCATCAAGAAGAGTGTGGCCAGCAGGTCGAGGGAGGTCATCCTCCCCCTCTACTCTGCCCTGGTGAGACCGCATCTGGAGTACTGTGTCCAGTTCTGGGCTCCCCAGTTCAAGAAGGACAGGGAACTGCTGGAGAGGGTCCAGCAAAGGGCAACGAAGATGATTAGGGGATTGGAACATCTCTCCTATGGAGAAAGGCTTAGGGACTTGGGTCTCTTTAGTCTAGAGAAAAGAAGATTGAGGGGGGATCTTATTAATACATACAAATACTTAATGGGAGGATGCCAGGGGGATGGGAGCAGTCTTTTTTCAGTGGCGCCCAGTGATAGGACGAGGGGTAATGGGCATAAACTTGAACATAGGAAGTTCCATCTTAACATGAGAAGGAACTTCTTTACTTTGAGGGTAGTGGAGCACTGGCACAGGCTGCCCAGAGAGGTGGTGGAGTCTCCCACTCTGGAGACATTCAAAACCCGCCTGGACGCTGTCCTGTGCAACGTGCTGTAGGTGCCCCTGCTCTGGCAGGGGGGTTGGACTAGATGGTCTCCAGAGGTCCCTTCCAACCCTAACCATTCTGTGATTCTGTGATTCTGTGATTTCCTTGGCTTTTATGGAATTACCCCTAACTGACACCAGCATAACATGGATAAGGACCAGAGCCATCTCTTGTCCCAGAAGCACAGGAATTATTCTCTCTTCAGAGCCTACATGGTGCTTTTCGTGTATTATACCTAAAGTGCAGTATATATTTGTCTGAAAGCTAAAGGCTAAAGGCACACTTCAAGTCTGAGGAGTTTTAATTACAGGTCAAAGTGGGAGCAACAGAGGAAAGAATAAATATGTAGAGAAGAAACTGTGTGAGGGACTTGGCTGGCAATAACAATCGTCTTAAGTAAAATGGTGGGAAGTGCCTTTAGGCAGGTTAGGTTGTACATGCTTATGACTATCTGCCACTTGTAGGCTGCAAGAAACAGTGGTAGCATCTGATCTCGGGGACTGCAGTGTCTTATGGAGACTACTACTCAGAAAGATATGCGAAAGCTCTATAATTTTCCTGGGAGAAAAGAAATAATAGCACATGCTCAAGCTGGTGGGCAAGCCTGCTGCCTAATTCTGACCTGCCCGGAGTGGTTTGGCAGGTGCGAGGAAGTCGCGTTACCTCCCAGCTACATTTCAACTGAATTTTCAAAGAGCTTTTGATGACTTATAAAACAGAACATGGTTTGGGGGTTGAGTATTTATCTGAGCAGCTGTCTCCCTCTGTATGGGCCTAAGCACTGTTTGACATCATCTAAAGCTGTTTTATTGGCCGTTCCAAAACAAACAAAACGCAAATAGGCTTAACACCTTTGGAAGGCAACTGCTTAGTTAGTGTGTGGAATTCATTTTGGGCTGGGGATCTGTAAAGCTGAGTCAATACGCTGATTTGAATCTAAGCTGCAAGCTTACCTTTTAACCTGCACTTGTTCCTCCTTCTAATAGAGCTTTTTTTGAACCAGATATTATTGTGCCTTTATTGTCGACTGCCCTGCATGCGTTTGCATGAGAAATAGTATGGGCTGTTGCTTTGAGTTGACACTACCTAGGAAAGAGTTGGAAATAAAACCTGCACTTCTGTCCCCACACTCCCTGCTTTACAGAGGGATGCTCCTGACTGCTAACTTGAAGATCTGGAGCTCTTTCACATCCTTAGGAGCCACTGCCTTTAGTGGAAGGACTGACCATTGGGCAGCTACATCATTTTCCCTTGAGGAATCTAGGAAGGTTGTACTGAACAGTCACTCCTCTCCAGGTCCTCCTTGTCTCTTGTGCAAGCATTGCTGAAGTGATGCTAGGTGCTTTACTGATCATACCAGCGGCTCTGACGTCTTCAGCTTATCAATAACCTGCATTAAGCTGCCATTGCTTTTAGAACAGCCTGTGCAAGGACTGAGAGGACGGACTCAAGGATGAAGGTTATCTGGCTGAAGGTCTGCTCAGGTCAGACAGATAATACAGGAAGAAGGAAATGTCTGGTGAACTGGAAGCGAAGGGCAGCAGGGGGAGTTGAATCCTTCCTTCCTATTTGCTGCTTTCAAAATGTTAAATCTGGTGACATGAAGTATCCCAATTTCCTTTCCAAGGGTCTTCCTAGGTAGCGCTTTATAGCTGGGCTTACTGGCACAGTGTTAAGACGTGATTTTCTTATGAAGTGTGGTCACTGCTTGTGTTCTGGAGTGGCTGTGCACCTTGAAGGGTTTAAACATAGCCTAAAAAATCTCAGACTTTCCAGACCTAAATCTTCTTCTAGAAAGTCAGGTTCATATTTAGAAGGTCCTCATTTATTTTGCTGTTTTAATTTACTTGTTTTTCCTTGTGGCATGCCCTGAGAGATTCCATGTTATCGTGCTTTGAGCTGGCAGTCAGGCAGGAGGGGCATTCTGAGAGTGCCTCAGTGTCATCTTTCTCCTCTATTTCCCTCGTAAGAGCCCTTGTATTTCTTTAGCACTCTGGGAAAATAAGGTGGAGCAATATGCTGGTGTAATTTCCTCAGAAAAGAAGTGAACTGCCTGGGCTCCTTGGGCCAGAATTCAAGGAAGAGAATAAAGATTTTGGGTGCTTACCTTGAAATACCTGTAACAGCTGAAATACTGGGAGTTAAACCTGAGCCGGAGCTGCATGACTCACAGCAAACCCAGCCATCTCAAAAACCAGGCTCTGGAAACTTTCCATGAAAGGGAAGCATCCCTAAACTTTCTGAAAGTCTCCGGCAGTGTCACATTATAGAAACAGGGACCTGTCAGTTTGTCTGTTGGCTAGGTAAGGTTCTTGTGTGACCTCCATCCCTGGGTCATCTCAGTACCGTAAGATTTTCCAGACTTTTTATGTTCATGGGACCAGATTTACACAACAGAGTATATCTGGTGAATATCAAGAGCATATAACTGATTCCCTGAGTGAAATGGCCTCCACACGGTCTTTGCATTTCTTCTAAAGTCACTTTTGCTGGAGTTTTGCAAAATGTAACCAGAATGCCCCAAAACAGAGCAGAAACGCATGCACCAGAATAGATATGTGACCCCTTCACCTTGTGTTCCCACATGGCAGCACTTACAGTTGCCACTGTGCCACTGCATTGGGTCTAATAAATGATTCTGCCACCCCACACTGTGATTAAGTATTGCTGTTATAAACCAGGTACCTCTCATGTTAATAACAACATCTGTTAACTAACAAATTGCTCATTAACCAAGAGTAGCAGTGGATTTCACCAGATTACAGCTCTGCAGGTCTTTTACAAAACAGCTATCAACAAAATGTTGTGCCTTCTTTATTTTTCCGAGTTTCAAAGTAATTTTCTTTTTAACATTGATTTTTTTTAAAGCAGTGGTTATCCCATACACTTCAGTATTATGTAAAAGCATTGTAAGATGATATTTAAGAAGAACAGGTACTTTCCCTTACTATTTTACAGAATAAAATGTCTTTTCTATATACCATCTTTGAATAGATTCCTGAACAATACACCAAAACTTAGCTATAAACACACTACTGTCATATAATAGACTTTATACTTTACAATACCTACAGGGATTCACTTTTTAAAGTCTATAACATACAGTAGTCTTTTTATATGAGTGACTGAATCATATAAAAATAAAAATTGATAAAAAATAGTAATAAATCTGGATTTTATATCATGCACTGAGCAAAGTCTAAATTAAACTACTGTATTAAACATTCTATGAAGTAGACCTAATTAATTAAAAACACCAGGGTTAAGCAATTTAGCCATCAATCTCTTAGCTTAAGTGGGGGATGAGGTACATATGGTAGCTTACTGAGGAAGAAAAATGAAAGACCTGTTCTCTCCAGACTCACATTGACATGATCTAGGGGAGGTTAAATATGAGCTGCTATTCCCAGGGAGACTTCTCCTACAGTTCCTCCAGCAAGATGACTTTCCCAAAGCCCTCGGCAAGTTGGAATGTGTCACTTATCTCCTGCTTCCAGAACAGCGAGTGGAACAAAGCAGACTTGCAACGCCTTTCTGAAGGAGTCAGATGTTGATTGAAATGGCAGTGGTGCCACTACAGAGGGATTTCTCTAGGAGTTCAGACTAGCTAGTTACAACGCTGATGCAATGGGGTTTGCCAACACTCCCGGAAAGAAAAAGGAGATGCTGATGTTTCCTTTTTCTCCAGAGGTGGGTCCTGGCCCTAAAAGCATGCCTCTTGCATGGTGGACAATGGGCCTGAGGGTGATACTTAAACTGAGAAAGGAGCAAGACTGGAGGGTGACCAGCAGTACCCTTTTTTTGGAAGGCAACCTCAGCAGAAAGACTGCCCAGTGACTTGATGGATGGTTTCAGTTTCCAAATTGTCAGTGCATTTATAAGAAGGGGGCAACTCAGGAAACTGCTAGTTGAAAATTTTCCATTCAACCCTTCCTCACCACATTTCCTCCAACTGTTGATGTTTTGGTCAAAGCAGAAAGTTTTGTGAAAAAAAATGAGGTTATATTTGTTGCAAGTTCTCTGTTTTTCATGGAATGACTGAATGCCCAAGAGATGAAACTTCTAGGAGCTAGTTAATTTCTAAATTCAGATTTGACGTGCCTTTTCATGTGGCTCCCTCCAAAACAATGGTGACGGAAGAAGCAAAATATGTTGCTGCACACTGATGAATGAAAAAAAGCCCAACACTGGTTAGACCTATTTTTTCAGTCTTTGGCTCTTCACCATCACAGATGCTATGAATAAGAGGAGATTTCCTAGGCTCTTCCTCAACAAGAGCACAGTCATTCAGCTGGTTTGCTGGTGGGTGAAGCTGGGGGTAGTGACTTGGCTGGGCCTTGGAGGGCTGAGTTTAGGAACAGATCATAGGGCATCTTTCATTTTCGTGGGTTCCACAATGAGAACTGTTGTTTGGCACTCCTGTTTTGTTGTTTTGTTGTTTTTTTTTTTTTTAGTAAAATAATCATATTCCATGTGTGGACATCAGTCTACTTAGAATACTGTTTGTATCATTTCCCACTCTCTTAACTGGATCCTGTTTCCTCAAATCTTGCACCCCCTGAGGTTGGCTATAAAGAAAGTGAATGTAGCTCTATGCACTCAAGATGCTGCAATTCCCCAAGAGAAGCACTCTTAGCCAAAGACTTTGCATGGAAGTAGAAATAAAATTCAATAGTATTTGTAATCGGATGTCAAAAATTGATGCAAAATTATAAGCAAGCCATACATTGCTTAGTGTTTTGCTCAAAAATTCTCAAACACCACACAGATGGACTTTCTGAATGCTTAAACAGTGGAATGGAATAGAGTTAAGCATCCACTGTTTAACACCTAATCAGGTCCTGGTACCATTCTGTTAGTTTAATATTTCTTCATCTACTTGTATCTCCCATGAAACCCTTAATCAATGAGACAATTAATACTGCATGCACATGCAGGTCATCTCCCCCTTTCACCTCCCTGCTACTTTTTTTCTGCCCCAGACCTGACAATCTAAGGGTGAGGTTTCACATTTTGCTGAGCAGCTCTTATGGAAAGCTGCACCCAAAAAGCAGACGGACTCCTGCTGTATGCGAAAAAATCCCCTTTGGATCAGGACTGGAAATTGTATCCTTATGGCATGAGTCGATTCAAGTTACTGATCCAGCAGAAAAATATGAATATAATTTGCAAGTCAACCAGATGCCTGAGCTGCCCAGCGACCATATGATGAATGCATCCATCAAGGAAGGGAGAGGCAGAGGCATGTCGTTGTAGACGGAGGCTGAAGTGGGATCTCCCTTCTGGCAGGGGCTTTCCGTTTGACCAACCTGGCTGTAATGTGAAAATGCACCCTTAGGAGTAGCAAAGATCCCCCACATCAAACCCAGGAGTTAAGCTTGTTTGCAGGCTCTTGAGACGGTAGGTGTATTTGTGGTTGGAGATGCACTTCAGAGTTCAAGTGGCATTGGGAACACTGCTTAATGTGCAGCCCACTTGAGCTGAGCTAGTGAATACAGGCAGCCACTGGGAATCACGTGGTGGCTCTTAGTAGAGGAAGGCCCAAACTTTGAAGATCTTGCTCATTATTTCTTATTCATCCTGTATCAAAGCAAACCTTTCATTCTGTAGAGGAGAGTGAAACTAAAGAAGGACCTTGAGACTTGTCCTCCTATATAAACAATTTACAGGCACTTGTCTCTCAGAGATCCTTTAAAAGAAATGATTCTGTGATATGTGCTCGTACAGACATGGCCTTTTACCTCAGGATTGTTATGGATCTAGCGGCCTAAAATCAATACTCCATAAAGGGTATTCTACGTACATCAGCTAGGTCCCTAAGATAAGGTGGGATAATTTTCTCATCTCAATAAAGAGAAATAAGACCATCACCAAGAGTGACTGTTCCCAACTTTGGGGAACGTTGCGCGCAATGGAAGCTGGCAGACCTATGTAATAAGGACTCGAGTTGCCATTTTTGCAAATATCATAAACTTTTGGAGTGAATTCAGCACACACAAAATGCATTTATCTGGAAATAGTGGATGTAAGGCTCCTTGTAGTGTTACATAACTTCACTGCTGGCAAATCCTGGTGAATAAAAAATAAAAGTGTTACCAGTGCGCCACTGGTCTTTTGCATTTATAAACAATGAAGCAAGAACAGTGAGATCAACAGAGCAGGCTAAAAATGTATCTTAATGTGCCTGCAGGGACCCTTACAAAAAGTCACTAAGATAAGGGAGTTTTGACATGACATAGTGAGCCATGAAGGAGCTACTTTAAAAAGAAACAATACATTTGAATATTCAGACCAAGCACTGAGCAGTAAGTCAAAAAGAAACACTCAAATCTTCTGCAGCTTAGAGCTAATTAGACCTATGCCTCAGAATGGCCCAAGCCTCATGCAATGTGGCAATGGTTATGATAATTATATTTTCATTCTTTGTTGGGCTGTGAGTTATATGCGTATTTCCTATAAATGCTAATGGGAGCTATGTATGTAAATCCCCTCCTCAATGAGGTGAGATTATGCCCTGATGTATCTTAAGTAGCATGTAAATGCAGCAGTTGGGGTGGGAACTACTCAAGACTGCAAAATGCTTTGCAAACCTTTAAAGGGAAGTGATGGTTAGCTGTGTGAACAGGCTGTTTAGTGGGGAAGGTGGGAAGGGGCACCTGAAAACCTGGAATTACCAGTGATCACATTGATTTTCTTAGCATGCATTTTCCATCAAATATAACCAGTGGTAATCATACAAACCCAGTATCAATTTCCTATATGTAGTATGAACTTTACCTGCATAGGTACATACTATTATACATTTCTAAGTTATCTGATGTGTGTCAAGACTGCAGAAGGCTATTCCCATTGTGTATGATCTATTGATGCTAGTCACACCACCTGGACTGCAAAAAGTTAGCATTTGTGATTGCGTGACCATTCCTCTCTCTCAGCAACTCTTTTGCTACCTGAAGTCTAATTAAAGTGGTCTGTTAGTGCCTAACTAGCCAACTGTGCCCATAATGACGTAAATAATACATACGAGGGAGATAATGATGTGCAAAGGGACATTCCTTCCTCTGTCCTGTAGTCTGCTGACTGTAGGAATGGTCACATATTAAATTATTTCTGTTATGCCCTGACATGGACCTTGGTGTACATTCTCTCTAGATCCTCACTGCACCATTCATGCATTTTAGCTAGAGACTTCGGGCACGGCTCTGTTGCAGTCACTGTCCGGGGCCTGGAAGGAGTCTTCTGAGAAACGTGCAGAAAACTAGATCATCCACTTTCCCAGTGTATCGCCAGCTTTCCCAGGCGTGCACACTCCCATCCTTCTCCGAACAGACAGGTCTGACCTGCAGCAGGGCAGGTCCAAACCTATATGAGCCTGAGCAGCTCACTGCTTTCCTGAAGAAGCCTGTCCCAAAGTGACCGACAAAGTGCTGTTCCCCAGGGAGGCAGAGGAGAAATTCCCTTTGTTGGAGGAAGTCCCCACATCAAGGACCTAAATCAGAGTCATGTCAACTTGTCACACCACCCTCTGCAGCATTTGAGGGTTCATGACGTTTCTGAGCTGTTTCCTGGTATTTGCCCTCAAACGGCAGAGCTGGAGCAGCAAAAGGAAGGTTAGGGTCACACCACCTTTGTGATCGCCACTGAGCTGATGGCAGGGGTCTTGGTCTCCTCTCCTGATATCTGCTTTCCATTAGGATGAATCCACTGACTTCAGCAAAGCAACTTTTGATTTTCTATAGTACAAGTTTGAGGGGTGCCATGCTCAGAGCCTGTTTAACAATAAATAACAGCAAACCACATATGGGAGGTTTCACGACCTGGGTAAGGACTTTGCTGGAGTGTGCTCTAAGACCCCAACTCCATGAAGTTGAGACTGAAGCAAGACAGCAAGGGAGAGGCTAGATTTTCTTTTGGAAAATGTTCCTTCATACAAAGAAATGAGTATCACTGCATGGCACAAATGAACTCCAGGGAGAGTGGTCCTGAGCAGCACTTGAATAGTAACATCTCCCATTCTGTCCTTTTCTTTGTATTACTCTGTTCTTATTCTAAGTATTTATTTACTGATTATGAGAAAAAACACATGACCTCGCAAGACCCCCAGCAGGTGCTCACAGCCTCCACGGGCTCTTCGAACAACCATGGTATTCTCTCCCTGTGTTATTATGGTCCTTTCTCAAATGTGGGAATGTGGAGCTCAGACCTGCTGGAATATTTGGGGGGATTGCAAGATATAAATTAGCCAGCTGGGGCTTCAACCCACCAGCTCAGCAACATTATATCGTGCTAGTCTTTGTTTTCACTGTATCACCTATTTTTCGGACCAGTGGTATAATCAAGTTGTAAACTGCACACCTTACAAATCAGTCTATCCTGACATTGCTGGAGCGTTCATTACAAGCTGTAAAAAAACACTAGCAAGGAAGGTTTCAGTTCTGCAGCCCAATTTTCCATTGCAATAACCCAATTAACTGGTGTGTGTTTGTTTTACAAAGCTCTAAGCTACAATAAACCATGCCGATACACAGGCTGCAGAAAGCTTCGTAATTAGGACAAGGTGTACAAATTAAACCACTCTTTTTAAACTTCAAACCAGCTAACTTCTGACATACTGTACTGCTGGGGCTTCTGGGACTAAACCCAATTAACATCTTAGTATTTTATAAGCATCGTTTTAATTGCATTTGTATGCAATCTTCTCTCCAAGAGCCTTTCAAGGTGCTAGCCCTCGTTCAGATTTTATTACTTTAGTGATTTAAATCTCCTCTATCTGTGCTTCCCGTTAATAATGACTAGTGCTACTTCAAATGCCGGTCCAACATAAAACTGAGCTCTCCAAAGAATTATACTTTAAAACAGTTACATTTAACTTTATTATTACATTTTTAATTTTTTTTCTCCCTCTGTTTGAACATTATGTCTTGAACCATTTTATCAAGCTGTCAGTGCAGTAAGTGCTGGAAGAGTGAATGTTTTACTTCTCGGTGCTTTGCTATGGCACAGCCTCTTGGCCTACACATGACTCAGTTTGTACGGCACAACATTGTCTTAGAAAAAGAGCAGCATTGTCTTTTCTAGGAGCAGCTAAACGAGTTGCTTGTCCATGGACTTTCAAGATGTGGGGGAGGTGGAGGGGAGGTTTAACTCTATGAGAGGCAGCAAAGCCAATCCCTCAGGCTGAGTTGCTTTTGTCTTTTTTAGGACAAGACCTGCCCTCCTTCCTTGCCCATCAGAAGCAAGCCTTGTGAAGCTTTACTTGCGTGAGTAGTTTTATTGACTGTAATGGGATTGCTCAAGTTTGGATGAACTGGGCCTTGGTGGGAGCAGTGGAACATTCCATGGAAAATCTGATGCACTCTAAGGAATGTCAATTCCCATCACTATAACTTCTCCCTGTGTAAAATACTCCCAAGCGCTCTCTTTTTCTTTACGCATCTGCTTCTTTGGAAAATGACCTGCATTTCAAAGATCAGATAGGATTTCAAGAGAACTGTAGAGGCATTAAGTAGTATAATGGAACGCCCTCTGCCCAATTAATAAAATAATATATAAAATGTGTTCTGAGATTCTTTTTCCAGCACAGTATTTATTATCCTATTTCGCATTCTTCCAAGGATGAAAAAAAGAAACAGGAATGTTTTGGATCTTATTGAAATGATGAAATGAATAAAATGTTTATTTTAAAACACTGGCAGCCAAGCTCAAAATATTTTCCTCTTTGCAAAATGCAACTTAGGGCGAATATAGACTAATGCTACTCTCATTTAGGATTTCTGTTATGTGGATACAAATATTGGGTCTTAAAAATGCAGAAGGTTCCTCCTGAAATATTTTGAACCTTTTCACTTGATTGAGTGTCTTGTCAAACAAAACTGGCAGCAGATCTCTTGGAACTGCCTGAATCTATGCAGATACGATTTCTATCATGCCCTTATTATGTGTAGTCCATAATAAGGATGAGCATGTATAAATCATTTCTGGCTGGCACTTAGGATGCAATACTCAAAGGAGAAAGACATTTCTGTCTTCAAATGTCTAGCAATTTCTGATATTATACAGTAAGTCTCCCCAGAACCATACAATCCTCAATTCCACGCAGCCCTCTTATGAAAGAATGAGACTTTCATATCTTCCTTGCGAGAGCCACCAGTGAGATAAGAATTGTGCGGTTCAGATGTGTGCTGTGCTTCAGCCAGGGTGGCTATATTGAACTTGCATTTGCAAAGCCTTTGCTAACAAAATTGCACAGAGATGAAGGTTTTTGCCTCTATCATTCCTATATACAATTATCTATGAGTAAGCATTACTTTATATATAGTAGATTACATAGTTATATATTATAGCAACACATTTCCCATGGAATGTTCTTCTATGTGCACACCTATAATGTGCACTAAAATAAACACATATATTGTATGGATGTGTTTGTGTTTTCTCGGCAGTGATAATCTAGCTAAGCCTTGCTATTGTAAAATGTAACAACATATGAAATGATAGATGATCCGAAAAGTTCTAACAAATCATGCCTTCCCCAGATACAGAAATGAAGAGAGCTGGTCAAAACTAAAGAAGCCATTTTAAGAAAACAGTATAAAAAGATGTATGTCATCTGTTTTCCAGTACTGGATTTATAGTTATTTTACACTCCAACCCTTTAAAAAATATTTTTCTGCAACATATTCCAAAAAAACCCCAGTCCTTTTCCAGAATCCTTTTTCAAGTTTCTCTTTCCTTTTTAATAAGACTTTCCAGGAGGAAAATAAGGGATTTGGAAAACAAATTTTAAAATAATTTGAAATATCATTCTGATCAAATCTTTAATAACAGTATCAGCAGAAACAGACACCGGGAATGCCCAGGAAAACGGATTATGTTAATTAAGTTAACAATTTTTAATGACAAATTTTGTTTCAGGGAGAAAAGGTGATTTTTTATTAAGAGCATTTTGTGCAAAATATTTCAACCACTCTAAAAACATAAAAGACTAGATATTTTCTATGAAACAGTTCTTCTCTGTAAGATGATGAATGATATCTTTAGTATTATAGTAATACATAATAAAATGTTTATTTGTGAGGCTTTATACATTTTATATCTGATTCATTTATACACAAATACATATGTTATAGTGGAAAGAAATTTATACTGATATTTTACTTGACAGATTCTGATTGTTTCCTAATATGCAAACAACTAGAATTTCTCAATGAAGAGTTTAGTTTTCAGGAATCTGAAAAGCAGAGGGCATTTTAGACCAGGAGTTCAGCGTGTGGAGCTGTCAGACTTGATATCCCTGAATTTTAGGTGAATTGGAGCGCCTTGTTCCTATGGAGGTTGTTCTAAAGGGGACTAATGTCTTTTGGGACCTGAGCTCTAGGGAGTAAGGGGCAGAGAGCAGAAGAATATTTTATGCAAAAGAACCGTCTGTCGAGAATGGAATAGAAAATTACACTCCTTTAATGACAAGCTTTTTGTAAAATACAGGGAGCCATGGGGAAGTATATTATTCTGTTTTCTTTCTTTCTATACGGTGGAAAATAAGAGGTGTCACAGTGAGTTATCATGTGCAGTGACCACTAATGCTCCTGTTTAGTGTACAATTGCCTGCCACATTACACACAATCACATGTGTCATTATTGTATTAACTGGGTTTATATACTGTTCACCTGACTTCACCTAGCAGTGCTCGCATAATTATAGTAAAAGGAAGAAGCTCATTTGGCTAAGGGAGGTTGCTTATAATTCTGTTTTCTGCCATTAATTTTCTTTAAAATTTCTGGGTTTTATAATCAGAGCCTAAGCTGTCACAGGGCAGATCCAGCTCTGACTCATGCTGGTCCAGCGGGTGCTGGATTAGGCCCTGACCTCCTTTGCCTTCCTTGCAGGTTCAGCACACAGAGC
>NW_009646843.1:471677-535353 GCF_000708025.1 Charadrius vociferus
GAGCGGTTCTTGAGCAAACCAAAATAAAGCTGCAAGGTTTCCACAGCAAAGGTTGTCTTTATTGGTGTATTGCATAGCTCTGAGTGCAGTTTTGATAGCACAGTGATAAATAAATACGAGCAAATTAATTTGCAGTAATTGACAGAACAATTAGCAAAGCTGCAGTTGCAGAGTTATTCCTGGTGGTGATGGAAAGAACCAAAAATCACTTTCAGATCTCAGGTTTAATTTGCAACTAAAAAGGCAATCCTTTGTGTGCAAGCTAAGACAATTTTCTGGGAAGCCACTAAGGTACAGTAAATGTGGAACCCAGTAATACCATTTCTAGAGCTCCTTTTCAGAACAAAACTGCACTTTTCGCTGCAGTAAAAAATGCTGATAAGGGCATTCTGGGATTTGAGCTTCAGGCTTCACGGGACAACGGGAAAAGCAAAAATGAGTCTGGTGATGCAATACTTGCTCAGAATCAATATTCAGCTCCTGGTGTGCACGCTGTGAGTGTGTGCGCTGATGGCAGCTCCCTGACCCGACCACCATTCCCTACGCTGCAGCGTGTGATCCACAAAGCACGACACCAACCTGGGAGAGCCAGAGCATCCCCAGCTGCCCCTCAGGAACAAGCACACACTGTACGAAGTGCAAAGGAATTTCTTCCCACTGAGCATATGGCTTTATCATACTTTTAAACACTAGGATCACAGCATGTGAAGTATCCTGGAAAACGCTGGGAAGAAGAAATCCAGAGCAATTGATGTTTTTGCTCCTGTTTCCCCCAGAATTAAATGTGGATGGCAATTTCCACACCACAAAGGAATCTGTCATGGTAGCTCCAGTTCTATGGCAATGGCGCTTTGACCACAGCCCAGCTAAACTGGAGCTCAGTCTCATTTCTCCTGCAAGCAAGCACTACATGTGAGGATACTCAATTTCCAAGATCTTTTCCAGTTATACTCTCCCTGCTCAGCAAATGTCAGATGCAGCTCTACCACTGGTGTTACTGGAGGGTTTCGGGCTTCTGTTGAGAAGGCAGCTGAGGAGAGGGACAGGCAAACATTGGACAAGAATCTGAGGCACAGAGGAGGTGAAGAGCCTGACTACAGTGACCTGGAGGGTGTGTGGGAGCAGCAGCAATGGCCAGCACCACTGATTCGTGAGTCGTATTGCTTACCAAGAAGCCCTTATCTGCATTCATCCTGAGTCTCCATTGCCCAGTCATCTGGCTCCTGTTGTGGAGCTCTGGCTTAACAACAGCAGTGCAATGCCTCAGCCAAGTGCCCTGCCTCCCCGAGGTGTTGACTGGTTTGTGTTTCCAAGTGTTACTTTAAGAAACCCAGAGAAGTTGAAGTGTGAAAGTTTTTTTGTTACGTGAGAGAAGAGGTCAGCAGGCATCTCAGTTAGGAAAGAAACAGTGAGCATGTTTTATTTCCGAAGCTGATGGTGAGAGCTTCAGAGCCACTCTTTCAGCAGAGGACTTTGTCCTGCAGACAATGGGGCTCTTCAAGAAAGGAAGCAGGGGGCAAACACGAATTTTCAGACTTCTACAAAAGCTTTAGTTTCCAAGGGTCAAGATGGACTTTGGAAAGATCTTTTCATTCAGGGCTGTTGACTGTGTGCACACAGGCTTAGCGTGAGCTTCAGCTGTCTTCAGCGAGGTGTAAGAGATGGGGTGCCTCTCTTGTATGACAAGACATGATGAAATGTCCAGTTCGACTCTTCGGGCTGTGAAGTGCACTGATTGGGTTACCTGGTTTATAGTGGAGTCAGGCAGAGCAGATTTTTAGTCACAGGGTGGGTAGCCTATCGCTTCCACCTCAATATTACATTAACACCTTTGGAAATGGGTGCTGGCCCCATCATCTTTGCCCCAGACTCCTTCATTTAGGGTAAGGAATGGTGCAAGAAAGCATGTTAGCTTCAACTGTCTTTGGTGGCTAATATCCAGCTTGGAAACGGCACCCCTGATAAACGCTCACTGGAGCAGGGGAGGTCAGGTCAGTTAACTTGCTCTACTGCTATGTTAGGACCTTATAGTCATGAGACAAGAAAGGCAGTGGGCAAACGTACACATCTGTCAAAGGCACTTCCACAGCCCTCACATTGCAATGCTTAGGTACCATCGCTGAGGTAGCACCTCCCATCTTGGGAGGAGTGGCAGAGAGCAGCAGGTGAAAGAGATGGCACCACCTGCACAATTCTTCCATGGTTGTTTTTTCTTTTAAATGTAGCTCTAATTTCTGAGGCAAGTCTTTATGAAATAGCAGTTTAGTATTTGGAATACCTAACAGAGCTTTTGTGGCTCTTCTCCAAGCTCAACAGGCTCTGCAGCCTGGGGAGACCTGAGCTTGCTTTCCATGAAATTCTCCCTCCCTCCCTCATTATCCTCTTCAATATCTGTCCGCAAAAGGATTACAAAATACTCAGTTGAATTCACACTGGGCCCAATCCAACACCCACCACCTCACCGAACAACCAACTCGCTGTCCTCAGTGGGGGATGTCTGGGCTCCTGTTAATGATTTGCGAGTCACTTCATCGCCTTATTCTTGTAGAGGGCACAGCTCATCTGCTTGACAATGTCAGTCAAGCAAAATATTGTGCAAAGGCAAGGGTTTTTTTTCCCCCATTCTAATAAAGGCCTACTCTCTCATTTCTTGCCCTTACCTCTTCTGCAGAGTGCACTGGGCATTTATCACAACATGATACTGAACCAGATGGCCCCACAGCCCTGATCCGTCTGGAGGGTCCTGCGCGCCTAGAGCCACGTGGGAAGGCAACAACAACAACAAAAGAAAACCAGACATGAGACCTGTCTCTGCAATGAAGCATCTCCACCAGGGCCATGAACTCTGGGGCTGAGCCGCTGCTGGAGAACGGGCTGTCGGGCGACGCGGGGCCGTTCCCCCGTGGCGTGGGGGATGCGGTGGCAGAGCCGCGGGGACGAAAGCGGGGTGATGCCCGGTTAACCGCGGCTTCAGCCTTCCAGAGTTTTGGAGAGAGCTCGGGAGTTTTGCTGGCCGTGAGCGCAGGCAGGGAAGGTGAGCGAGCGGCCTTTTGGGTGCGAGGGATGTTTTGGGGCCGGCGGAGGCAGTGCCCGGCTAGAAAAAAGCCGCCCCCCGGCACACCCCACACCCCCGAATGTGCCCGGGAATTATGTATAGGTTTTAATAGATTGTGTCACACATCTGAAGTTATAGGGATTTGCTGTAAACCCACCGTGCAGTAATTACGAGTGTAAAATACATTTGGGGGAAAACATTTTGCAGGCTTGCCAAGACTAACAGCTTACAAATAAAGACCCGTTCCTGCTCTGGCCTCGAGCTGCGCCCTGGAGAATTTGCACATGCATTTGAAATGAAACAATCCCCGTATCTCTATGTTTACTAGGGAGAAAAAAACCCCAAACGCTTCCTTCCATAGGTCCTTCTATAAATACGTCCCTGGCACTGGGCAGTTTGCAGTCAGACAGAGACTGCTGGTCTTTAACGTGAAATAATGCGAGGTTTTTAAGCAAAAAGTTGGCCGCTAAAATTAATTGGTGTCTTATTTTTCCGGCTGGGGCTGCTGTTTGCAAGTGAGGGCCACATGAGCAGTCCTGCTGTCTGCATCACAAATTAGGACTGTGAACGGCAGCTCCCACTGTATTACACGGGTGAAGAGGAGAGAAGTCAGGAAAGAGAGAGACAGGCTAGAGTCGGAAGGAAGAGAGGGAGAGAAACAGAGACAGGACTACTGAGAGGGGTCTAAAATGGAAAGAAACCCGGGGGGCGGGGGGAGTGTGGGAGCAGGACAGAGAAGAGGTGAGGGGAAGAGAACAGAGGGGGTTAGAGGAGGAGAGTGAGGAGATGAGCCCAGGGGAGGAGAGGCTGTGCTGGGAGCAGAGGAAGGGCCCGGGAGGCTTCTCTCCAGGCTGGGGGGTGCTGCCATACCCTGTGTGCTACTAAGGACGGGGCTGGCCTCTTGCAGGGAGGCTAGAAGCTGCGGTTAGGCACCACCGTGGTTCTGGCTAAAAGCTGTGGTTAGGCATCACAGTTAACACCCCAGTAGTCCCAACAGAGAGGATGTGAGGTTCTCCATCAAGGGAAAATGTTTATTACAATATTTGGAGCTTCACAGGAGAGGCTCAGGGACTCTCCATCCAGACTGGACTGTGATCAGGGTGCAATGTTTTGACAGTTAGGCGCGTAGCTCATTTTCCCCGCTTTGTAGCCTATGAAGAGTAGCCATGTCTAATAGAGGGGATGATGCTGTACTGTGATGTTCAAACCATGGTCCGTTGATTCCCATGGTATTCATAGGAATGTTCAAAGGCATTTGCAAAAGGAAATCAAGAAAAACAAATTTACAGCCAGTCAGCTCACATGCAGCCCTCTCCTGCTGTATTTTTAGGGATGTGCAATGAGAACAAGGTTGCAAACCACAAGTAGAGAATATCCCACAGTGAGGAAGAACTGGAGTTTCAGGATAGGACCTCTCTTGTGCTCAGGTGCTCCAGCAGATGTTTCATTCCCATCTCTCATGTACCATTTTTGCCTTGCATACAGCAACAGCCCATCTATCGGTTTTCTCTCCTCAGGGCTTCCTTCTCCAAGCTTGCCAGTATGGTTTCGCATTTACTCAGAGCTCAGGATCTGTTTTGGGGATGCTCATCCATTGAACAGAAGTAGCAGGAGGACATGGAGCAATCTGAAATCTGCCTGTGCCTTGTTTTTGAGGTTCAAGCAGGACTTCAGCGGTGCCCAGGCATAAATTCCCATGAGATACCTCTTATTCCTAGTGCTGTGTATACTGCTGCTCTGTTGTGGCCATTTTAAGTAGAAACATGAGCACGTGCATCAACACACTTCTTACAAAATTAAGATATCTTTAAATAGAAAATGACCTGTCTGTTGCAGTGTTGTTCAATGGCCAGTTTCTGGCATGTTGATACCTTGTTTCCCAATATATTAAACTGCCTTCCTTCCCAATAGGAAATGAAGGATTTCTACAAGGATGTAGACACAGTTCCTTGCCACAGTTACATTTCTTCCCACAGTCTTTACTGTTGGAGGAGGAGGGGAAGGGGAAAAAACCCCAGAAAAAAATAAATAAAAAGAAAGAGAGGAGAGTCTGATGGAGTGAGCATAAAGCAGGAGCTGAGATTGTTTTTTCTGGCCGACACACTTAGTGTTGCTGGTGCGTTTGCCGCTTCCTTGAAAGGCCAGTGGGGGGGAAAAAAAGAGATTAAGGTCATCAAGATAATGCAAAGAATATTCAAACTGGAAGCAGAGGGGAAATATAGAAGGTCTGTTTTTCCAATAGTAAGTAATCACAGTACAGGAGGATGTAATTTGCAGATTAGGAAAATGAACAAAGACTATAAAATTAACTTTATGACAGAGAGGAGAACAGTCCATTTGAAGGGGGGAATAAACCAGCCTCCATAAAGCTTTATGGCTGATACAATCAGTATGTTGGTTTAAACTAAATAGGAAATATCAGCAAATAATCAACCATGGGGCAGTCTTCAAACCCTGGTTGTGTTGTACTCTGGATTGGATGTGACACACAACCCAACCCTGGGATTTTGGGGCAGTGAAACCTCCACAGATTCCCAGTCCTGGGTGTGCTTGGGGGTGGGGAGCAGGCGGGGAGTGCTAATGTGCACCAAACCTGTCGCTGACAGCTGTCAATCATCTGTCCTCTCTTCCTATGGTGACTTTTCTCCAAGCAAACAAAGCCCAACCCTGTAAATGTGCTTTCTCCACAATTGTCTCTCGCACTCGTGCCAGCCTGGGAGCAGCTCAGTGGGTGGATCGGAAACAAAAGCTTTTAATTAGCAAGGGGACTGCAAGTTAGTTACAGAGAAGGTTGCTATAACAGGGACCTCCCTATCTCAGAGTGATAGAAACTGTGCTCAGCTCTGTGCAGAAGGAACCATAGACATCTCCAAGGAAAACGTCTCATTTTCCTCACAAGAGGAGCTGTCCTCTTCTCTTGGATCAGTAGGCGCTGAGCTCCCGGTCTGGTCCAAATGAATGACATTGTCAAAGTGGAGCAGAAAGAAATTTTTCTTACATGATCTTCTATTTCATCCTAATTTTTATTCCCTTCCCTGTCATTCTTGTTTCTCCTTCAACTATTTTTTTAAGGTGAAAAGAGGGGAAGGGAGGAGTAACTTGCACTTAGTGGATTCTGTTGTTCGTGTTATTCACGCCTGTAAATAACGTTTCCAGTAGCCTGTGAGCCTACAAGTTTTATAGGACTCAACTGTAAGCCCTCTGAGGAGCTGTAACTCCAGAGCCATGTTCTCCAAAGGACAATTCTCTTATGTCTTTGCTATTCCATTTTCTAGCAGAGAGGAAAAAATACAAGGCAAATAAACAAATATATCCAAAAAAGGCAAGTGAGGGGCTGATTGTCCTCTCGTGAAATTCGAGGTAAATAATTAGGAGTAGCTCCAAAGGTTTTAATGAAGTTGTCTGGATGTAAAACTGCTGTAAGCTCAGGAGTAAATCTCCCAGGTTCCTTAAAAAGGAGGAAAAGCAAGTTTGCTCAGGAAGCAAGTTTGCTCAAGAATGGAGTTCTCCTTATTTGTGTGAAACACATCCCACAACAAGATGCTGATGCTCAAAATTAAACAGTTTTTTCTTTTCATTTTAAATAAAGTGCCTGATCATGAGTCTCTGTGATACTGGTCTATATAGTCTCTCCAGAAATAGAGAGCAAAACTCTATAGGCTCGGGAAAGGTCAAGTGGCTTCAATGAAATACAAATAGACCCAAACAGTTGCTCAAACAATACCAGACAAAAGTATAAGAATCCTGAAGAATTAAATACTTCTTTTGGTAAGAATGGGAAAGTTCTGCTACTAACAACATTTTTTCAATATATTTTACATTTTATTATCCCTGGATGTTTTCCTCAGGTGTTAAAGGCACAAGGTGTTAGGAGCTTTGTGTGAACTATTTTCTTGAAATGTTGTGTTTGGTCTTTGCAAAGCACTTGTCATCAACTTTGTGAGTTGGATCAGTTGAAATTCAGGAAAAATCTTCCCCTAACAAATTTTGAATTTCCTCATTAAAAAAGAAAATCTCAAATAAATATTCAGCAAGCTCTGTGAAATCCTATTCAGTTGTCAGATAAAAAAAAAGGACAAAAAATAATGTGCTTTTGAAAATGCACAACCTGCTTTCTTCGTGCAAAACTTTCAGCGTTAGTGAGACTATATTTAGAATTAAGACTGTGATTTCGTCCCACTGAAGTCTCAGTAAAAAAAATTGGAGCCACTTTCAGGGTAGAGATTTTGAAGCTTTGCTAGTTGTGTTTCATTAAACAACCGTGCTTGTCACGTGGATGTACATCTTACTCCTTTAATGGGTCGGCCTGCCCCTTGTGATTAGCAGGCGGAAGCAGTTTGATATATTTGTCAAAAAGACTGTCCTTTGTGAGCCAAAACAAAACGAACTCTCTGATATGCAAGAAATTAAATACTGTTACACTGGCTTGGCTTGGGATCTGACATCTTTTACTAGTACTTATTTTTAGGTGGAATCAGTAGTCAGAGACCTCAAAGGCAAGGGCAAGATTTCAAACCAGATTTATGCTCTTGAACACTTTTAAAAGTGTGTGTGTGTATACAGACATATATCATTGCATTTATAGTACCATGCCGTAACTATCTGCGATACTCCAGCTGCAACGCATCTGAATGCCATGCGGTCTTCAGTGCTTTTCACCTTCATAGCTCCCCTGGGAGTTAAGAAAGTGCTATTTTTCCTATTTTACAGATGGGGAACTGAGAGGTTCGTGGGCAAGTAGGAAGATCATGACAGTGTGGAGTGTTAAACACCACTTTTCCATGACAAAAAACTGCGGATAAACATCCGGAGTCTAGTGATCCAAACCATTGGGCTTTCTCAGTTTGAGGCAGGAAGGGTTATTTAAGAGGCAAAAGAAGTCCAAGGACAGCTCAAAGTTTACCTGCAAGGGGGCAGACCCCTCAAAATGAATAGTAGTGTCATGTCCCCCAAAACCCAGCACTCTTTCTATGGATGATCCTTCCAAGGGATGCCATGAGAGGTGGGGATGTGCAGTCACAAGGGAGGGAAAGGAAGAGCTCTCCCAGTGTCCCACAGGTCAGAATCTTTCCTTATTTCATAACCTGGCACTTGTCCCACTGACCTCAAGAAATGCCGATGCTCATGTCGAAAATTGCATTTCCAGAAGTGACAATTACAAAAATTAAAACACCCCCCCCCTTTGGCAGGTGTATGTTTTATAGCTCTCCATCTAGCCTGCCAGGCCATGACCTTGCCTACATCATGGCCACTTCCCAACCAAAGCAGCTATTTATATTGGCCACGCTGTAGACCTGAGTGTCTCAGGGAGAGCAAGCGCTCAAGCTGGGACATTAGGAACCGGCGGGGCCTTTGCATAGTGCCGGGCAGAAGGATTTTGCACTGTCTGCAGTGCAGCAGTATGGGCCACGCTGGTGCTCAGTGTCTGGCCATGCAGGAAGGTGAGCAGTGGGTTGGGGCACTGCAGGGACACAGGACAAACTGATGGCTCCCATGCCAAGAGACCGCAAGCTGAATTCCTTCTTTCTGGCTTTAAGGTATATAACCATTGTTAATTTTTCAAATCTTTCCCAGCCTATTATTTCCACTTCAAACGTAACACATCTGAATTGTTTGTGTGGAAATGTACACAAGCCCAGGCCTTCCACCCTGCTGAGATTTTTGCCTCATTTGACAGCACAATGATGCCTGCCTGTTTTGAATGAACCTTAACAAACTCCTCTTTCCTGCTTGATTTAGCCTCTGCTCATACTATGTTTAGAGCTTTGGCTTGACTGAGTTAGACACAGGCTTGCATGACGGGTTTTCCCACTGAAGAAGCCTCTAAAAGGATAAAGAGGGTGGGTTCGCACCAATCCTTCCCACTAACATTTCCATTGCCCTCCCTGGTGGCTTGATCTTGCATATAGATGTTACACCCATGATGGAGCAGTGCCTGTCAGAGCTGAGTCAGCACAGCTGATTGCCTCCAGTCAATCTTCATTTTCTGTAACTGGAGTGGCGTTTCAGCCCTTTGCAGTTGGTGGAGGTGACGCTAAGAGTGTGGTCCTTTTGAGGACCAAGGTGGGACCCTGCCCGTCTTGGGCTCCATGCAGACCCCAGGTGCTGCTGTGAAGGGGGGGGTCGGGGGGGGCCAGGGAGGGGAGCACAGCCCCCTTTTCTGGTTTGCGGTCCATGCTACCGTGGGTCAGGGTCCCTGCTTCCTCTGCTCACCCATGCCTTACCCCTGTTAGGTGTCCTGGCAAGTGAAACCGTGACAGTCTATCCCTCTGGTTTGTTTGTACTATATTCACATTATTTCTGAACCTTAAGGGTGATGAGTTTGTGGAGAAGCAGATGCTGCTGGTTCTGCTCCTATTTGCTACTTTTGGAGGATGCAGGCAGCGAGCTGAGGCTGTAAAGGGGGAGAGATGGGTTGTGCTCACTGCAGCATGCAATACGGCAATTCATAAAATGTGACATTCATGTTGGCGGGACACTGCTGTGAGCCTATTTTACTCCGTGATAAAGACTACATCTGTCAGGGTTCATCTCCTCGTCACTGGGTCCGTCGGACAATCACGCAGAGCAAACTTGTTATATGCAGGGGACAGGATTGGCTCTGCAGCGCGCGTACCCCGAGCCCGTGTTAGCAGATTGTCTCCTGGAGGAGTTACTGCTGCAGAGACTCTCTGCACAGCCCGGGTTACACAGAGCCTTATCCTGCGGGGTGCTGGGTGAGAGATCATCATTAAACCTCTTTGGAAACCAGTCAGCACCGCACTTCCTCCAGGCTTGAAAGGAAAAACCCATCGTGCATTTCAAAGCCAAGATTATAGGAACAGAAATCAACCTTTTAATTGCATTTTTCACTTAGGAATGTAAAGGAATCACTGTGAACCTTGAAAGTTTGATATGTACCAGACCAGTAAATAGATTTGGCTTTGTTTTTTTAATGTTTTGCATACTTTGTTTTTCAAACTTTCACCAGCTCTGCTTTGTTTCAGTTAATGAAATTCTTCTATTGCAGCACTGGGACTTTTAAAGCATTTTCGTAACCTCCTGTCTTGGTCTCCAAGGTATAAACATTATTTTATAATTAGCCTTCACAACTATGTTATACATTTGAAAAGGAGGAAAAAAATGTTTTTCCCCCATTTTTATATAGGGGAATTACAGTTTCTATCTGGGGACTGAAAGAATGTGTGTGTGTATGCGCGCGCAGAGGAGAGAGAGAGACATTCAATCTGTCGAAATTTCATCTCCTGCCAGTTACACATGAAATCATCGCTGAGGAGAGAGAGTGGGAAATTACTGAATGCATTGGAAAAATCCTCACTCTCTCCTTAATGAAACTGCTTTAAAATATGATGGGAGAGGGAAGACTTAGGGACATTTGTGTTCTACCAAAAAAACACAGGGAAAGAACATTGACTTTTTGCCCCCAGTTATATAACTTGGCATCAGGCTCTCACTAGCTGATACTGATGGGAAATAATTTGTCTCTTGGCCTTATTCCTGCCAATCCCCTATGGTGTTTTCTTATGGCGACTTCATATCAGAATAAAGCTGTCACCAAGGTAACCACATGTGCATATGCACAATCACGTACGTGCACTGTGTAATTAAGTCCAAGTGTAAATAATAATATTCACCATAGCGTACAGTACTTGAGCGATGCTGCTTAAGGAGCGCTTACGATGTGTCTCCGGTAGAGGGTTAGCCTCACAGTTTTACAAGAAGGGGAAACTGAGTCACGGAGGGGGAGGAGCCTCCCAGGTGCAGGGAGAGGCAGTGCATCAATTGGAGCAGGGGAATTCGGTCCCTGCAGTGTGGGGAGAGCACCCAGCTTTTTCCATAGGCACCGCTTATTAATGCAGTCACTGATCTTTACGCTCAGGTCCTTTGAAGTGTTTCTGCCAGGTTTACTTTCGCCCAGGCAGAATTTTTTGTGTATGCAATTAGTTGTAGACAGAAAAGCTTCTCCTCCGCCCAGCCTGGGGCAGATGCACGTGAGCTCGTGTAAAGATCCTTGCCTTGACTTCGGTAAAATTTGGATCCAGTCCCAACAATCACTCCAGCCTTTGCGGCAGGGAGCAGCCCCACATGAAGGGAAGCTGCCTTGAACCATTTTTGAAGTGGTAGCTTTCCTTGCTGTAATAAATTTTCAGGATGTGTTCAACAGAGAGAATAAATCCATAGGAGAGAGATGGCTTAATGGATTTTGAATTTTCTAATAAGGAACGTGCCAAGTCTTTCCCAATAGAAATGTCCCCTTGAATCTTTCATTCAGGTATATGACAGATGCTTGAGTTACACTGCATTTCCAAAGGTTTGTGGTGGTGGTTGGTTTTTTTTTTTTTTCCTGTGGAGAAAGTCGCTCAGCCTAAGACTAACCTTGAGGGAAGCTTTTACAGATAAAAGAGTGATCCAAGGAAGGGGAATATATGGGAACCAAGTGGTTAATTTCTGTTTTCAGCAATCTCACAGAAAAAAATACAAGTGAGCATGGAAAAATATTAGTCAATCTCTTTTGAAAGCCTCCAAAAAGATTTGTCTGAAGCGTGCATTTAAATGGGAAGGATACAGGTGTTTTCAGAGCCCTTCTAGCCTACAAGCAGGCCTGGGGCAAACCTGAGCATACAGTATAATGTAACCAGAAACATTCCTCCATGCTTCAGTAGGAAAATGCAAATAGGCTCATTTCCTCTTTTGAGGAGGACTTTAGATAAGGCGCTCCTGGAGCAAAGTAACCTGTTTGCCGTCTTCCCTGCCTGCAATATTATGGTGGGAGAGGAGCAGCACACACGGAGCCGTGCGGCTGCTGCCAGCTCAGGGATGGGGCTTGGGGCTGCCCGTGCGGCCGCCGTGAGGAGGGGTGCTACAGCCAATTCCCCCTGCGCTCTGCACCAGTTATCGACAAGGTTTGCCCAGTGTCAATTTTGAACTGCTCCCTCTGCCCCTCTCTCTTTCTCTCTGCCACTGCCCCCATGTGCACGCGTCGAGCTCTGTCATTTGGGAACTATGGAAACTTGAAAATAAGTTGCCCGAGTGAGAAGTGCAGCAAAGACCTGCACTCCCAGAGAGTCCTGCCTGTCGTGAAATAAAGCATCCGTGCTTTGCTGAAGCCTGGCTGCCTCCTGCTCCCCCTCCTCCTCCCGCCCCATCCCTTTCAAGGAAAGGCTCTGAAATATGTTTTGATTTCATTTTGCAAGTAGTCTGCTAAAAACATTTCTTTCCAGTCTTTTCTCTAAGTTTGTTATCTTTGCTAGTTCAGCCTTTAGAAGAAGCAACAACTTTCTTTTTTTTTCTGTACCCATTAAGAATAATATTTTTTCAAAAGTTTAGGCAGAATCCAATAGCATATACCTCATTGCAAGAGCTAAAATGGGAAGGGAGCTCTTTCGAAAAATCTAGCCCCAGTTGTGACTGTTAAGCTATGCGGGTAACCGGCAAATAATCAAGGCTAGCACAGAAATTCAGTATCAGTTGGGTGACAAAATTCCCTTTCCACCAAAGAAAATCCCAGGTGAAAAGAAGATTATTTTAATTATGATGTTTTTTTTCAGAAGGTTTACAAAGTATTCCCCCTTCACCTCTCGCTGAATAATTTTAATTACTGTTGCAAAATAGCAATTGCCATCAATTCTTGGCTTTGCTTTTTTTTTTTGTTATTGTTTTTGTATAATCCATAACCATGGATGTCAAAGTAGTTAATACATTTCTTAAAGCTCCAGCTCTAGGCATCATGTAAATACCTGCTTTTGTCACAAAGCAGAAAATATCCTGTCGGGGGAAGAACTCTGGTTAATCCTTCTGCAGCTTTAAATAAAAGCAGAAAAGGATTCTAAATAATTAAAAATATTTAGAATTTTTTTTTTAAGCAAAGCTCATCAGATTTGAGGACCTGATTCATGATGCCTGAAGACTTGAGCTTGACAATGCTACATTGACTGGGATATGATTTTTGTCTAATAGAGCAGAAAAAGGACTAGACTTGAATTCGGCTTGCCTAACTAGATGTTGATGTCTTTCATCAAAGAAAAATACTGACTTGCTATTTAGGGTTGCTTAGTTCAGTTTACAGAGCAGCCCTTCTATTTTTAAAAGTTAAAATATTTTTCATATTGCTTTAAAAATAAACTGACCAGTAACCAACCAATGAACCAGTAATATATCTAATTTATACAGACATTGCAAAGAATGAAAAGAAAATGGTAAGCTAAGTGTTCCCTTACATAAAATGAATCTTTTCAGTGAAAGTTTCCAGCTGCTTCTGAAATATAGGAAATTCAAAATTATCACTGGCATTCACAAGCCAATTATTGAACTCAATGGCACGATTCTGAATTTCCAGTGATTTAATTAAGGGCAACATTTGGCCCTAGCTAGAAGCAATAATAAGTGCTTCTTCATTAGGTGTTTTCAGGGTAATTTCTTAAGGGAAAAGATAGATGCTTCTAAATCTGTCATTTGGTGAACTGTTCCATGTAATATATTAGAGCCATTGATTAGTGTAATATGGCAAAAAGCAAAGCCTGATTGATCATCCATTGCAGTCAATGGGTGTCTTTGATTAAGTCCAAAAAGAGCAATATAAAATCACGGTAATTCCAGGCAATATAGAGACAGAGTCTTGGCTTGCATCCTTAATTCCACTTCAGGGTCTGTCCGTACCTAATCTGGACTTCCCGGGGAGCGGCAATTCCATCTCACAGAGGCTTTCAAGGTTGCAACATTTTCCTTTTGTTCTACAGAGGAATGAAAAACAGACTGGTTAAAGTCACAGGCACACAACTGTTGAGGCGTTTGCTGGTGGCTTTTAAAGGTCAGGGGGTTTGCTTCATGGGAACATGGATGAGAAGAGCCTTCCCAAGTTAGTGAGTCAAATCTCCGCCTATTGTGGGCAACCAAGTCTTGAAGTCTTGGTATTCACCACTCTGAAGGCAACTTGGAGCTCAGAAACCCCCAGAAATGTATCTCCAGGACATATTTTGGCTTCTGTGCCAGTGTTGACATCCGTGCACCTCATCGTGCGCTGACAGTGTCATGACCGGCTCTTCTATGGACTCTCCCGAGTGCTGTGGGCCTCAGCAAGGCTGTGTGTGGTCACAGCAGGCATCAGCACATCCTTGCGCAGGACAGGATGTGACCGCTGCGAGCTATTGCCTATCCGCTCGGAGTGGTGATGGGGGTCGTTATTGTTACATAATTAGTTTACTCAGCAAAATTTCCAAAATATTTAACCTGGCTGTTTGCTACCACGTTTCCAGGATTCAGACTGCTTTGTTTTACATGAGCACTTGTATTAACATCGTTATCCCTTCAACCAGTGGACAGTCATGCTTTTTTCTTATATGCCAAAGGACTTAGTTTTTCACAGATGACGTAGACACCGATAAGCACTTATAGGTATTTACAAAAGAGTAAAGTGAATTAGGTGCCTGATTTCCTTTGCTCTTCATTTAGGATTAAACGCTTGCTTGCCAGGTTGTTTTTGTACATCCTGCTGCAGCCTTGACTACCTAAAGACCTTTATAAACTGACTCCATAAGCTTTTGATCTGGCCTTTGTGTTTTTCTCTAAAGTACAAATTGTTCTTTTCTACTGAAGCATTGGTATGAGCTAACTATCTGTCTGGATATTGTGTGATGAGGAGGGGAGGGAAATGGCCAGTGACAATGATTTCTCTTGCTGATTGTTTTTTTTTTTTCCCCACATAATTTAAATCAAAATATCTAAACCTCAGACCTGAAACCAACTTCACAGTCTTACTTTGTATGTAAAAATATTCCATTTAAATCAGCAGTAAAGCTAACATGAAAGTGCCAATAAATAATATATGCAAAGAGTTTTTTTATCAATATATAAAGAAATGTGGAGTTGTGAAGCTGCTGAAAACAAGCATTAGGAAATGTAATGAAGCAAGAATTAGAACAGCATAGTTCCTCTGGCCATTATAAATGAGAACGCCAGGTACCTGGAGAACAGGAAAACTGATGAGTACAGTCTGTTCAGGAGAGAAGGAGGAAAATTTCCCCCAGGAACACATTTCAAATTACTTATTTATGAACTGATGAACTGGGAGACCACCTATAGAGAGACAGGAGCAAGCAGTCTGCTGCAGACAGCTACAGAACTCCAGCTAATTGTGCTGCTGTTTTCTGTTATAACTCCTGCTCTCCAGCTGGGCTTCGGAGGCAGGAAATTTAGGCATTGACTAGAAGTTGCACTTTCCCTCCTTCTTGTCGGCATAAATATATACATGTATATTTTAATCTGCTGGAATAATTCAGCAAAGGCCTGGGAAAACAGCTGCTGCCTTTGTCATGACAGTGTTAGGGAGTTTTTGGGGTAGGGCTTCCGAGGGAAAAGTTCCTAAGCATGTGCCCATCCCTTGGCAAAGGGCACTCCAAAATTTGGAGATATAGGGCTTGAAATTGAAAATGTGGAACACGCCCTTTATTTTCTTCTCTGCATGTCACTGTCAGGATATTAACTACACATAAACAGAGAGAAACATGCACGCGTATATAACAACTAAATATAACATGTATTAACCATGTAAATGCATGGGTGTGGGCATACAGATATAATTCATATAAATTTCCTACATATCCCTGCTGGCAGATATTCTTTCCTCTGTCCATGCTCATATATAAACAAACAGAATGTAGCCCAAGTTATAAGAATTGTTTAGCATATCAGAAAAGAAAAAAAATAGCTTTAGGTACTTGTTAATGAGATTTAATAAGATAGAGAGGAGATAGTTAATTTACTGTAAATATTCAATGGTTGAAAATTAATTTCAGTAGACCTCATATCAGTTGCAGCATAGGAGCTCTTAACAGAGAATTCAGTTTATCAGCTTAGAAAATAAAATTTGGATGTCTGGCTTGTAGGAAGTAAAGAGAGACAGAGGAACATTTATCAGAGGGCTGTGAGGCTCCAAGATCATTTGTGTGGTTCGACAGTCTCAGCCTGTGTTGCGATTTAGCACGTGGGCTCCATATCGCGGTGTCCAGTGACTTGACTCACGGCCCACTAAAACTCCCCCAACTGATGGCTCACAAGACATGACATGTCTGGCCAGCCTTGAGGTCAAATATAGAAGTGAAAAGTCCACTGGACTGGGGAGCAATGAGCACAGGACCATATTTGCCTTCCAGGAGGAAAGCAAACTTGATTGCCCTCGATGAAAATCAGACGGAACGTCTTGCTACTTCATCATTGAGGGTACTGTGCTTCCCTACGTAGTCAGGGACCAGATGAATGAAGAGTTGGTAGTTGTGTATCGGGACCTGAGACTGTTCCTGGCATTCACGTGATGGTCAGCACAGGTCACAGAGCAGTGGTACAATGTCCTGCGTACATGAACTGCCTCCTAAGAAGTTGTCTGCCGAATTCAGCACTGAGTGCAGCTTTCAAATGCAGCTAATTCAGGGTGCACTGCATTTTGCCCTCTGCAAAATGGTGAAGGCAAAAAGTGAAGGGGAGAGAGACATGTCTGAAAGGGGTGGATGAAATCACTTGCCATGTACTGGGTAATAAGGTGTGCTTGGTGAATACTGAAACCTGGTACTTTAAAGAGGTTTAGAAGAAATGTCAAAGATTCAAACCTGCCAGCTACCGAGTGTGGTTTCAGTGGGAGCTGGGAGTGCTCTGATACAGCACAGAGACTATATTCCTTTATTCTTTCCTGTAGGTACATTGGTAAGTCAATATAGAAAAAATGAGCAATGCTGTTGCTGGTGCTGCGTGTGTTCCATGAATACAGAATACAGCTTCCCGTGCTGTCATTTATTATAAAATGCTAACAAGAATGGGAGTGCAGTGACACAGAGGATCTATCCCCGCTCTTCATTAAGTTATACACCAAGAACATTTAACAGTTTGCTGCAATAGGACCTAGAAAAACTATTAACCCCAATAAAACCCCTGTAAGGATGTGCAGAGATAAAAGGGAACTTCAACAAAGTGGAAATTTTTATAGTAATGTGACAGAGAGAAAGAAAAGCATCAAGATTTACTGCAAATGACTCTAGTAGCAAGAGGTTCAAGCATTAGCTAATTTTTATTTGCTTCTTTTATAATACAAGTAGCTGAATTTTAAATAATCAAAGAATCGGCGATGTTATTAGCGCTACTTCAATGAGGAAACTTAAATACTTTCATTTTTGCTTCCGTTCTTAAAAAAAATTCCTTCTGCTGAAATGAATATGTAACAGCGTCACACCTCAGTGAAACTTTTTTCTTTAAGTATTCAGAACATTTTGTGAGGCTGATCAATTGGGATTTTTTTTTAAATACCCAACTTGGTTACACTGGCAGGTATTCACAAGTGACAATTATTTCAACATTAATTTGATAGCTCCCGACAGCCTCGGAGATGGGATAGAATCACCTGGAAGCTGGCATTTTGCATTGTACCACTCTGTCTATATAGTAACTGTCATCTTCCATTCAATATGGTAAATGCTATCTGCATACAGGCTTCTAAAAAGTTTTAATTTCTTCTAAGTGATTGAAACTCATAGATCTCTCTCTCTTTCTCTCTCCCTTTTCAAGCTACACCTGAGAGGTAGGAATGATGACAGGCTGGTTTAACGCAGCTCTTGCCGAGATTAAGTAGTTGTCAGACAGATATCATTGGAGACTAAGGGATTGCTTTTGGAAGTCATTCTGAATTGCTAACTAACGGGGAGCTGGTTTCTAGACGGGTGTCGATTCTTTTGTTTCCAGGGATTGACACATCTGCAGTAACAATGGAGCGTGCACTCCTTGCCTGGTGCGTGATTTGTGCTGGTCACCTTTCTATCTGGAAAAGAGGATCTAATGAATACCCCTTTCACCACTGATTTGCAAAAGCAGAAAACGCCCAGAGCTGCTATTTTGGGACCTCCGGCTTAAGAAATTTGGTTATTTATAGCCAGGTGAAAATGTTTGCAGCAATACTGTTAGTCTGTTAGAACAGACTTATATATTGGATGAATCTGTGTGAAGGTTCAACAATAATCTCTCCACTGTCAGCTTTCCCAGTTTTTAAGCAGGCTGTTCGGCAGGAATGTGCGTATAACTGCCTGTTGTATTCTGCTCACCTCCCGTTTCATATACATCCAGTGACAGACAGCCCCCAATGAACAGGGAGTAGCAGAGGCTGACAGGTCAGCTGTAACACAACAAGTTGTCACTGTCATGGGAACATGGCAAGTGAAAAGTAGATGAAGTTGCCTAGAGGATGTTTTCATCAATTTAGTGTTATATACAAGCTAATAAATCTGCAGAAACTCTCGTTTCGTGATACACAATGTGTGTGAGAGAGAAAATGACTGAGCTTTGGCTGGGTTGGCATTTACTGGACCAGCTGCAGTAGCCACTTGAGCTAATAGTGTGAATGATTTAACTCCTTTCACTCCCCGCCTTTCCTAACAAAGTATTTCCCGTGGGACTTCAGACTGAAAAGCACGGGAGACAGATCGGCTCTCTCGAGAGCTTTGGAAGTTGCAGAGGGCTGCTTCCTTAGAAGATGATGAGTTTGGTGGGAGGTAAGGAGATGCCTCCACCACTGGAATCGGAGAAGAGGCAATTCGTGGGACAGAGAAGAGCTTATTTGTCAGACACTCTGGAAAACACCCTGGACCCCCAGAACTGCCCATGTTGGCTGGCTGGACATTCTTAAATTGATTAAAATTTCCAGACACTTTGCATGAGATATTAGTAGGGAGGAGTAGTTTTCATGCTCCCACCCCCCAGATATTAAAAAGATGAACCCCAGGATAGCAGAAAGTAACACACTGGGGGATACAGAAATCATAATAATTACCTAAGGAGCCCTGCTGGATGTTCTGCCATCATTCTGCATTATCTGCAACATACACGCTAGTTTATTAAAGTATATTCTTTATAGAACAGTAGAGATGGTTTAAATTATATGGTGAAGTGGTTTACCTTTTTGAACAGGTTGTGGATAATTTGTAGAAAATACTGAAACTTAAAAATTGTGCTATGTTGTGTTAGTTTAATAATTTGTATGGTATCCTTTCTCTTTCCTGCATGGCTGATGACAGTGCAAAAATTGAGTGACACAATCAAATAGACAATTTGCAATAGGCTTTCAGTGACTTTTGAGTATTTATGCTTGTGGATGAGTGCAGGAAAAGATATTGTTCTAAGTACTGTTGGGTTCAGCCACCACCAACTGATGCGTCACTTTTTATCTATTAGCACTTTTTATCTACTGGAATGCTCTGATTATTTCACTGGTAATAAAACACACTCTCATCTATAGAAGGGTCTTGACTGAACCTTGCATTGGCGTCATGCAAATGGTCCCATTGATTTCAAATAGAAATTGCTAATGCATTCACTGTGGCATTATAACTTTGTTCAAAAGAAACCTAAAATACCCCATAATTTTAAACTCTTTTATATCTGTGACTCTCACCTAGGCGTCTTCTTAGTACAGAACTTACACAAGTCATTAACTCTCAGTTCAAAGTTATGAACATTGAAGAACTTTGTGAATAAGGCTGAGATTGCAGTTAAATATGTAAATTGAACCTCAGTATTCTCAAAATGCTCTAGTAAATCAATGTTAATGATACTAGCTTCCCATATAACATACTTAATTTTTCCTCTTCAAAGCATTTTACAAAGAAACTCCATTTTACAGTAAATACACAGAAGTACAGAGCACAGGAAACAGAGGGAAAAGGGAATTGGTAGTCTGAAAACAATGGAAAGAGGTTTAAAAATAATTTTTTTTGCATAAATGAAAAATGTGAATTTTGAAATTTTAAGAAATTTGACTATCTCTTGTTAAAAAAAGGAAGACTGTAAAACAATTTTGAATGTTTTCTCAATTTCTACCTTAATTTTGAAACGTAATAAAAATGTGAGAGTACAGGTATTTCAGGCAGAACTATGGTTTCAAGTGGGCATCGGTAGTGGCGACTAACCCCTCCCATTGCCTGTAAATGAGCCTTTGCTTTCTGTATGTCACAATTTCAAATAAAGAAAGGAAAAAACACCCCATACCTCAAAAACATCTGAAAATAAAAAAAGCCCACTCTGCTACTATCACTCTTTTACACTTACTCACCCAGTATTTCCTGTACCCACCCTGCAATAATGAAGCCTCTGCAAGTTTGCACAATTTTGCGTAAATAGGAAACTGAGACACTACTCAGAGACTGTTAAATACTGTGGCCTGACAAAGACTGGCTATACTAAGATATTACTGCTCTGTATAATATTACACACTATATATTAACCTGTGTATGACAGTTGATACAAGACAATAAGTATAGTTATTAAAAAACCCATGCAAATTATGTATAGTTAAATAGTCTTAAATAAACCTGCACCACCAGTGAATTTTTTTGACACCAAAAATTGTCCAATCCATCTACTTCCATTGCAAATTGTACTTTAGATCTCAGTTCTGAGGCAAGAAATGGCGTTATGGGGTAATTTAATCTGTCATGTGATTATGTTCTCCTAACCATGCCTTTAACACACCAGACTGAATTGTCTTTGTGAGTAAGTCCAGTGCCACAAAATGGTTATGCCAGTGGAGACTTTGTCCCCCAAAATATATCAAATCAAGGGCAGGTAAACCCCAGCAGATTTCCATTATAACATACACAAGGAAATGCACTTAAAGCCAGCTCAGCTTATGTATTTTAGGATTCCCTACCAGACAGTGCATGTCAGAAAAGGTTTAAGGCCATGCTAAGTTTTGCTTGGGTCACTTTTTCTCCCCACTGGCCTGTAGGCTGAACAGAAGTGGTTATAGCGCTGCCCTAAAGCCATTTATTCTGCTTGCCCCTGTTCCTGCATGGAGAAAAAAGCAGCTCATGAACCCTATATTTAAACTTTCTCTTCTGATTGTTTTTTTCACTGATACTTCCACAAAAATCATGTTATGACAAATGAAGTTTCCTAGGGATTTCTTTTTTTTGGCAAGGAGATGGTCTAAAATAGGTCAGTGACAGCTGAAAAATTGCATTCACTTCATATTCATTCACTGAAGGAGACTGAAATTTCTCCTGAGCGCTGCTTGAATTTCACTTTCTTATTCTTGCCCCAAGTTTCCTCCATTAGGACTTTTTACAGCAAGAAATGACTCAAAACGCAATCAGTGTGGGACTTGTATAGTTAAAAACCAGTTTGCCACAACAAGTAAAAACGGCCGGTTTATACCTCACTGATAAATGGATGTCTATTGTTCTTCTACCCTGGAAATTAATAATAACTGGACCAGTTGCCTTAGAGACAGCCAGGCAGCCATTAGCAATCAGTAAAAATTAATGTACCGCAGGGAATTTAGCAAGGAAATGTGTTTAAGTGTGTAGGGGCACCTTAACCACCCATCCAATACGGGTGAGTGCCAGTAGTCTCCAAGCCCTTACCGCTGCCTTGCTGTAGAGATGCCCTTAGATACAGACAAGATGCTCTTAACAAGCGAGGGGAGTCCCTACTAGATGGCCGTACCTTGATGAGGAGTGTTTTCTGGGCTTCCCTTGCCTTGAAAGCACGCCTGCTCCTTTGGGCAGCGTCGTAATACAGCATTTTCCCGGGGAGAGGTAAATCTGGAAAGGCAGAGGGCCCGACATGGCAACAGCTCTTTGTTTCCCCGCACTGCTCTGGCTCTTCCCGCCTGCACGGCTGCGGCTCCTGCCCTATGAAAGGTTCTCTCAGACGGGTTAGCTGCGTTTTAAAAAGTCCCCAAGCACTTTTAAAACTGTCAGCACCATTATCATTCATGATGCAACCGGTTTCCAAGCCGGGCTTCTGTTTTTCCAGTGGGCAGCTAAAGTCCCCCTAGATAATTACCTTGGTTGTGCAGTAGCCGGGCTGGTTAGACCAGGCCAATTACTGTAGGCTTCTTTGTGCCGCGGATGCAGGGTGGCTACAAGGGCTACTGGCACAGGCAGCGGGGGCTGCGCCTGCCGCACTCTGCCCGGCCCCAGGATGCTCCTGGGGGATGCCCCGGACCCTCCCAGCCCCGCTCTCCGGTACAGGACTAGATTTGCTCCGCAAGGAGTCCCCTTCGTGCAAGGGCAGGACTAAGCCTCCTGCGGGGTTTGCATTTTACTCTTGCCTCCTCTTGCTTCTCTGTCCCTGACGTGAGCGTGATTGCGTACAGGTGCTCACTGTCTGGGAGGGTACGGCTGAGCCTGAACGTTTGGTTGCCTGGTGGTGGCTGCCCTGCCCTGTGGTAGGACAAGCTGTCATTAAACGATTATGAACCGTAATTAAAAGATCTGGTTTGCTGGGGTGCAGACGGATCCGGTGAGAGCATAACCACTGCATGTGCACAAGGCTTCCTCTGGCTGCCTTCCTCCCCTGCTCCTTGTGGCTTTGCAAAGGGGATTGGCCTCCTTCTGCCTCTTCACTTGCAGGAGAATTTCACTACGATGTTGACCACATGCAGTTCAGGGATATAACAAACAAATCTACTGGCAAGTGCCCTCCTTGTGTAACTCACTGCAGCACAGGAATGACCACTTTTGTACAGATGCTCAGGTCAGAGCTAGACTGATCCGTTGGTAACACATGCATAAGGGCTGTTAAAGTCAGTGGGAACAGTGAATCAGTAAATGAGAATTGAATTTGGCACCTTACTAAGGTACATAAGCATGATTGCATTATGGAATGGACAGGGTAGGTGGGTAAATAAGGGGAGCAAAGCTCTGAGAAATAAGAAAACAAACAAAAAGAAAGTTTGCAAATGCAAAACACTGATGAGTTGCTGGCAGTCATTGCTTCCTGTGAAATCTGGCAATTTGGCAGGACGGCTGAATTGAATTATCTTCTGATTTTGGGGGGGGACTTAACATATTAACAGCAGAGTGTCACCCACACTTCTCCTCCAGCACAGCTAGAAAGAGTGGCATGCAGAAACCCCTGGACTTGAGAGTTAAGGTGGTGGGAAAGGATATCTCCAAAAGTGAATGGTTTTCTGTCAGCCACCATCAATAGACCCGTCAATCAGGGACATGAAAAGGAGCTAGACTCACAAAAGGGAACTCTCCCACATCCTACTGGCAAATATACGGATCTGAGTGGAGATATTCTCGAACAACCACACTTTTTTTTTCGAGTTTCTTGGAAAACTTCTTGTGTTGTTGGTGTCAGACAAACCAGATGGGAGTTCTGAGTTGATGATCACATTTTGAGGCTGGAATGCAACATCTGGACTTGATCAGCATTCCTCACAAACTGATCAATCATTAGGTGGAACTGATTACTACCATCTCCTCCTTTTACTCTGAATCACTTAGAACTGTTTTTTTCTTTTTATGAAAAGAAAAAAGAAGACAGAAAGCATGAAACAGCTGCTTTATAGGGACTGAGGTTATGTGAGTCACAGTGACTAACTCATTACACATATCTCTTGTTGCAGTATCAAATGGAGCAGGGATGAGATAGATCTGCTCTAGTAAATATAAAATATCATGGGTCATATTACTCAGCAACAGTGATTTTGCAGCAGCAGCAGTTTTGAAGTAAGACCTTTTCAATAAGTCACTATATATAGAAAGATTAGGACTAATGCTACTCACGTCAGTGTCTGAGATCAGGGTTATTTAGGAGTATGCTATGTTTGATACAAACACAAGCCATATTGTGCCAGCCTCGCCACAAGCTAAAACAGAATTGCAAAACACCAAAATAATTTTCCAGCCTCCAAAAAGTCTATCATCTTCCTTGCATTTGTCTTCCAGGAAAGAGAAAATGACAAGGCAATGTGCAAACCAGGCCACATGTGTACTCCACTGTCCTCACATGTGTTTCATATATCAGCACTATTGTCAGACACTGCAACCACTTCCCAAGTGGTGATAAAACCAGCTCCACCGCTGCCCTCCAGGACAACCCCTGACTTGCCTCTCCCCATGCATCCCGGAGGTGCGCTGGAGGACTACATCTTTTGTATATGCCATATAGCGTGACAAATACACATTTCAGATCTGTGGTCTGGGTGTTTCCAGTGCCAACATGTGGCTCTAGGAAGTGAAAGACTGAAAGAACGTGCACAAGCCAAGCCAAATATTTAGGTCCCATGAGCACATCTCCACAGAGTTTGGACCTGCATATCCCAAGGGAAATTCCTGGACCCGGTATGGTTTGTGGAGATGCACATAAATTGCTCGAGAGAAAATGGACTGTGACTGAAATTGAGCAAAATGTCCATTGTGAAACCTGAAAGCGACTCCATTTTAGGACTATCTTGATCTGACTCATTTACTTTCACTTCTTAATTTTTTTTTTTTTTTTTTTTTATCAAAAAAAAACCCAGGCCAGGTTCACTGCATAGTTCCTGGGTGCTGTTACTATGAATCTTCTTTGCTTACTCTGGCATAAACCAGGAATTCCCCACTGAAATCAGGGGAAGGTTTGATTAGGATCTTTCTTTCAGCCAGCTGACGGTTGTTCATAGAAAGTGTGAGCATTTTGTGGATTTTCCTGGATTTAAAACAAAGAGCAAAGAAATGTGGTGGTTTCCAATGAGTTTCACTTTGAGGTTCTGGGTCTGTTCATCATTTCATGCCCAAAATGAAACACGAGAAGTGAAAAAACAGAACTTGTGTCATGAAACTGAACAAAATGTTCCCACGAACTTTATGTGAAAGCAGCCACAGAGTAACCTGCAAACTTTAGAGAGACGTGACCATGCAACTGGCTTCCCACTGCTGAGTCAGGGTTCCCATGCAGTACTGCAGTCCTGGAAATGGACTGAACCTCTGTGACCCAGTCTCTCCCCTCTTTTCTTTGTGCTTTGACCATTAACAATGTGCATTTTGGGAGTTCTGCAAGCTCTGAAGCCAGAGCTGAGTTCCCGTGTGCTGGATATATGACTGGATATAGAGAAAAGTGCTCCACAAACTTCAAATAACTTATAATCTTCCCATCAGTAAACAGTTATCTGAATATTTTTCCTGATAGAGACACGGGCATTTGTTTTGAAAATAACTGAATACTGATGGGGACAAGAGGTTATTTATCTGGTTCTAAAGGAACAGAGCAGAAGGAGAGAATAATTAGCACAGACATATTCAATGACTCACCAAAGGTAAGCCAGGGAGCTTTTGGCAAAACCAAAAGCCAAATTCTATTCTTTGGAGTCCCTGCCTTGTCACAGGAACATCTCTCCCGCCACTTTAATTCTGAATCTGATGTTATGCATTTTCAGTTCTAACACTTTTAACAGCTCAACTTTTCAAACTGTGTAGTAGTATAGGGAAACAATAACCCTGCAGCAGTGAAGGCAGCTGTAAGCAAGGAAATGCAGTGCTGTTCTTGTGAATTCCTGCAGCCCATGCTGTCAGGATCTTCATGTGCTATCCAAGAGAGAGATGAATTAAAACATTTAAGTCAAAGTTAGGATTTTCCCAGGGAAAGGAAAAGGGTTATGCACAGTTTTCTCCCTTTTAAAGTGACTTTGTTTGTTTACTATTCTAAAATTATTGCAAATGGTTTTTAAAAAGGGATAATGAAGTAGCAAGGAAGATGACAAACAGCTGATTATAGATAAAAGCTCCTTAACAGCAGTGTCAGCTAGAGCAAAACGGAGAGAATTGTGTTGGCATTGGAAGCGTGCTCCTCTCCAGAGCTTTGATCCCGTTCGTGCCTAAGCTGGTGATTTCCCTGAGAGGAGAGCCTGTCCCCACAGTGCCTGACACAAACATCTGCCTTCTCTTCTAGCATCACTATACACCCACGAATTTCCTGGCCGGGAGTGCACTTGGACAGCTCACCCAGGACATCCCTAAGGGCTTTGTGTTTCTGGCAGCCTGGGAATTAAGTGATTTAGGATTGACATGTAGAGCAGGGTCTTCTGTAAGGGCAGTAAGTCCTCCGCTGCCCCATTGTGGGGTGTAACAAAACACCTCTTAGATATGGAATAAGAAGACTTGGGTGCATTTACTAAAGAAGCAAAAATACACATGAAATGTAAGCAGTAATGTGCACAAACAGGATGCAGCCTAGAGAGCACAACACATGAGATTCAAACATTCCTAGTTGAATGGTTTTACACCCCAAAGCTCCTTCAGCACTTGTTGTATTCATAGTCATACTGTATGTGAAATTCATCTGAATCTTGTTTCCTTGGCCTATGGGGTATTTTCGTGTACAAATTAGGCTGGCCAACATTCCCTTTCTGCAAAAATTCCCAGGAGTGCAACTTAAATGTTATTAAAAAGCCTAATAAAAGAAGAGTGCACATTTAATAATGTTAGAATAACACAGCCATTGCAGCGTGGTGTGCCTGCAGTTCCAAGCGAAGTGAGAATGTGGAGGCACTAATGCACTTATTCAGAAAAAAAAACCCCAAAACATAATTATCAACAGCTTGGAAGGACCATTGATACCATGCAGAATGCAGGGGAACATTTTCAAGACCCCCAGGTCGGACCTTGTCTATGACCTACTTGTTTGGCCATGGTCTGAGCATGGTCCCGGCTGGACGGGGACTGTCCTGTTTCTGTGTACAGTCTGTGAAAGGCAGCGTCCACTGAGGCCAGTGCAGTGACACCTCCCTCACAACATTAGCGCTGTATCCCTCACATGAGAGAGCTGGTTACTATGAGTGGACGGTGCAGATTTTGCACCTTTGTCAGCTACCGTGCTGGGATACTTCTCTGCCCATTTTTCCTTCACCTTTGCCTTGTCACACTAACATATCTTCCTGACATTTATCTTTCCTCCCACTTAGGTATCCTAGGATGACTTTTCTCCAGGGCACAAGGTCTAACACAAGACCTAGGTATCAACATAGGCCCACTTGATGGAGGGATTAAAGAGAGCATTCCATGACATTAATTAGCAACCACTCCTTCGGTGGGAGCAATGAAACCATGCACGAAACCAGGAGGGTGGGTGGTTTCTCTGAAGGGATGGGAGGAGAGGCTGCAGGCCATGACCTGCTGCAAACCACAGTTCAGGTCTCCGTAGCCTCTACCCAATGGCTCTGTCCACCAGCCCACACTGTCTCCCCAGAGCAGAAAGCAATATCCTTGGAAAAGTAAAGCCTCGTGAACTATAAATTAATCCACTGCAAATAAATACCCTATATAAGAAACAAACCTTTAAAAAAAACCAAAACAAAACCTGGAACAGCAGGGCAGTATCTGAGTTTTGAATAGAAATGGGTTTAGTTTGGCTCTGGCACAAGGACAGCAGGAGCATTCAAAGCACTGCAAGCCGCACGCAGGGACTCTGGTGGGGACGCTTCCTTCGAGGCAGGAATTCTCCCGCACACAATGGCATTGTTATGCATTAAGCAATTTTTTTTTCCTCTTGGGGTGCGGGGGCGTGATGGGAGAGAGGAAGGCTCACTCACTCTGCCATGTGGTCACATCAGCCACACTATGTTTGCTTAGAAATGACTACTCCCCAGTTTAGCATCACACTGGTGGTTTGTTTTTTGTTGGATTTTTTTTTTTCCCCCAGGTTAAGCAAATAACAGAGAAAGAAAACCCAACTGGCTCACTTTGCAGGAGGCAGGCCCTATATGCTGGTGTTCCAGACCCTCGGAAAAATCCTCAGTTTTGAGGAAGCAAAATGAAACATTGGCACTTCACTCATGCAAAGGAGAGAGAGAAGAGGGGCTGGGATGACGAGAGGGAGCTTGCATTTTCTTATTGCTTTTCTAGTTCAAAGTGAATAAAATACAGAGCAACGCGACAGGGGAAGGTCATCTTTTAGCAGATGCTTCTCTCTAACAATCCCACATGCTTTTTTGTCCTGACATTGAATAGTGTGGCTCCATAGTTCAGACTACAGCAAGACCCTACAGCCTGTTTTTCTTGTGTAGCTTCACATGGCTTTTTTCTGTCTCTAGAACATTTTTGCCCTATCCTCCTTCTGACCTGCTAGTTATCTTTTGCAGAAAGTTAAACAGAATTTTTGAGAATATTATAGGAAGTCGATCAAGCTGGGTTTGAGTTACAGGTCATTAAAGTTCACTGTAAGATGAAATTTTTAGTATATAAACACTGTTAAAACCTAGACTACCAGCCAAGTCTATCTATGAACCATGGGGAAACTTAGGAGCAGTGGAGGCAGGTAAACCTCAGAAGATCTATGCTTGGTCCTTGTGCAACGCTTTCCTTGCTTATTAAAGGAAAGGAGCAGTTGAAGACACTTTAATGTTAAAATTTAGTAGTATTTAGTTTGGTTACTTCGCGTAGACAAGATGCCACTTCTTCCTGTGGGCTTTTTGTGCCTAGTAAAATCCAGCCACTGAGGGGTTTTTTTGCTGCTTTTACCTTTCAGCTGTAACATTAATAAATGCAAAGGTAATGAGATTTTCTGTCTTTTTAAAACTAATTTTGCAAGTAAACTCCCCTGAATTCTTTGAATGCATTGCTCAAAATTTTATGGTCATATCCTCTGGGATTATTTAAAACACTTTAGGTTTGAAGAATATGTTTTCTTTTCAAGCGTTATTTGTAGTAAGTATGGGAGAGAAAGGGTTATTTTTTTTTTTTTCTGTGGCTTATATGTAAGTGAAATGACATTTTAACAATCTCTTTAGTATAGCCTTGCTGTGCTGGGACCTCTGTTGCCTGCTGTCTTACTTCTTGGCCTCTAAATAGAGAGTTATTTTCAATTTCTCCAGTTCCTAATGTTTTAAATGGAACTACTGTTCCCCTTAGAGCACCCAGTGGCTGGCTGGAGACCTTTATTGATATATATAAATTACTCCAGTCCCCAGGGCTGGCTACAGATCCAATCATATTGAGCTAATGCGCATATAAATAAAAACCTGGAAGTATGGTTTATGGCAATAAGTAGTGCAGTAGAAGTTTATACCATCCTGCAAAGACACCTTGATACATTGCTGATAATCTCTATAATGTATTTAAAGCAGCAGTCTGTAGGTTCAAGGCTGAAAATTTCACTCATCAAAGCCATAAATCTCAGTGAGCTCCTGTTGATTGGCCTGGAAAAGAAGGAATTTCCCAGATCCAGGGAAGAGCCAAAATTAAAGGACATTGGCCTTTTGATGGAAGGCACCAAGCAGGGTGATGCCAGTGTGTAAGTCAAGTGCCTCAGGCCCAGCAGCCAGGCAAGGTTAAAGAAATTTCCTGACAACTTGGTATTTGTCCAATTGCCAGCTTTTGCAGTTCACGGATGATTCCCACTTTTGCATAGAATTACTTGCTGCCCTCTAAACGAAACAATAGTAATCTGATGTCCAGGTGATTAAGCTGACAGCATCTGAATTATTCAGGCAAACAATGTTAAGTTGAACCGTCAGGCTAAACCCTGACTGGAGAGCGCAGCAGGTAACTGCTTTCTGCTCGGGGCATTGCTGGGACAGGTCCGTGACCCAGACAGTCGCACTACTGCCTCTTGCTGCATTGGGAAGGTAACTCACCGCAGCCTCGAAAAGGTACATGTCAACGTATCCCACACCTTTACTGAATCTGGATCTCACTGAGTTTAAACACCTCCGCTATTAAAGCTAATTATAACTCAAACACACCAACAGTGGAACAGTGACATCCTGGGCAGAGCTAGTCCATGTGGCTCGCCCATGTCTCTTCTCTTCAGTGCTGAGCTCTGGGGAAGGGACTGTCTTGCTTTTCCCTGCAGCATCCAGCAGAATGACCGCAGTGCCTTGTCACTGTGGCTGTGCAGAGAGCAAGGAGCAAACCTCAGACTGCTAATGACAATGACACTAATCCAGTAATCCCTATGAGCAACCAGGAGTGCCTTGAGCAGAAAAGGTAACAGACAGTCCCATTATCAGTTCGTGGGAAGGTCCTAAGAAGGCCTGGGGGTGACCGAAAGGGATCGGGAGGGAGCAGGACAGGTACCAGTGTGGCAGCCCAGGTCATCATCCCACACTTGCTCCCTGTTTGCTACCTTGGATTTGCCAGAAGCAGAGCAGTACTTTTATTAATAAGCTACTGTACCATGGCACGGCACTAAGGTCTTGAGGCAACTTCGGCAGATGTAAGACAGGGCATTATATATATATAACTGATGCTCGATGAGCACTGTAAGATACTGCCAACTTTACACAACTTTATTTCTTCATTTTCAGATCCTTCAGGCACCAATTTCACTGCTTCAGAAAAATGATTGTAACTTAAAGGAAAACTGCGGTATGAGTTGTCAAAGCAGCCTTTAGAAATACTTGTCAGTCTTTCAGTATCATAGTCTGTGGAGCTGTCATTGCTGTCTCTGGGTGCTGCCATTTTAATGTCACCTCTTTGCTTTCCCTCTCAGAAAGTCATGGAGGAACCAAAAAAAAAAAAGAAGTTTAAAAGTTCTTGTTAAGTCTCCTGGAGTGTCGAACCCAGCAGACTCCAATGAATGTGAGAGCTGCAGAGATTTACTCGAGAAAACCATATATCAGTAGTCAACGGAGTACTTAAAAATTGGACAGAACAATTAAGAAAGCAAATGTATCAGGTTTTGGAAGTGATTCTAACTCTGAGTCTCAGTGGACAAGGTTCAGTGTTTAGTGTGTTTAGCCAGCTGCCACGTCACCATCCTATATTTAACGATTTTCCTGTATTTAAAGCTTTTTCCACACTTACATCTAAGATGGTTTGACTGAAATTGGGTTTAAAACTTGGTTTAGTTAATCTTGTGCATAATACTGTGTGGCTACTTGCAGAACAATTTAAAGTTAGCAGAGTTTAATTTAGTAAGGAATCATGAAGCAATTCAATTTAAAACCATTAAAACAATTTTAGAGTGTCTGCCCAAGGGTTTTGCATGTTTTCACTAAATGAGTTTTAAAAATACATTTAGTTAAACTGATGGAACTTTAAGTATCAATAAAGGCTTTATCTTACAAACACTAATGCTTGTCTTCAACGAGTCCTTTGCATCTGCTTAGATGTCTGTCTCCAGGATCACGGCATTATCAGTTACCGTATGTAAAAAAAAGCTTTGGTTTTAATCTCTTCCAAATGAACTCCTTTAAAGAAAAGTCTTTCCTTTTCTCTGTTGTTTTTAGGGTACGACGATCTGACCTTTGCTTCCCTGGGCTGAAATTTATGTGCCAAAACTTCAGTCTTGCTCCTTCTACGCTCAGGATACTGAGGGAGCTGGTGGAAGTGCTCCCCAAGCCACTTGCCATCATTTCTCAGCAGTCCTGGCTAACTGGGGAGGTCCCAGTTGACTGGAGGTCAGCAAATGTGATGCCCATCTATGGGAAGGGCTGGAAGGAGGATCCGGGGAATTACAGGCCTGTCAGTCTGACCTCAGTGCCAGGAAAGGTAATGGAGCAGATCATCTTGAGTGCCATCACACAGCATGTACAGAACAACCAGGTGATCAGGCCCGGTCAACACGGGTTTATGAAAGGCAGGTCCTGCTTCACTGACCTGATCTCCTTTATCACAAGGTGACCCACTTAGTGGACAAGGGAAAGGCTGTGGATGTTGTCTACACAGACTTTAGTAAAGCCTTTTGCACCGTTTCCCACAACATTGTCCTGGAGGAACTGGCTGCTTATGGCTTGGATGGGTGTACTATTCGCTGGGTAAAAATCTGGCTGGCTGGAGTGTTGGTGAATGGAGTTAAACCCGGTTGGCGGCCCGTCACAAGTGGTGTTCCCCAGGGCTTGGTATTGGGGCCAGTTCTGTTTAATATCTTTGTCAATGATCTGGACGAGGGGATTGAGCACACCCTCAGTAAGTTTGCAGGCGACAGCAAGTTGGGCGGGTATGTGGATCTGCTTGAGGGTAGGATGGCTCTACAGAGGGATCTGGACAGGCTGGATTGATGGGTCGAAGCCAATGGTATGACGTTCAACAAGACCAAGTGCCAGGTCCTGCACCTGAGTCACAACATCCCCATGCAATGCTACAGGCTTGGAGAAGAGTGGCTGGAAAGCTGAAAAGGACCTGGGGGTGTTGGTCGACAGCCAGCTGAGTATGAGCCAGCAGTGTGCTCAGGTGGCCAAGAAGGGCAATAGCATCCTGGCTTGTATCAGCAATAGTGTGGTCAGCAGAAAGTGATCGTCCCCCTGTACTCGGCACTGGTGAGATCGCACCTCGAATACTGTGTTTAGTTTTGGGCCCCTCACTACAAGAAGGACATAGGGGTGCTGGAGCGTGTCCAGAGAAGGGCAGTGGAGCTGGTGAGGGGTCTGGAGCACAAGTCTTATGAGGAGCAGCTGAGGGAACTGGGATTGTTTAGCCTGGAGACAAGGAGGCTGAGGGGAGACCTTATAATTCTCTGCAACTATCTGAAAGGAGGGTGTACTGAGGTGTGGGTCGGTCTCTTCTTCCAAGTAACAAGTGATAGGACAAGAGAAAATGGTCTCAAGTTGCACCAGGGAAGGTTTAGATTGGATATTAGGAAAAATTACTTCACCAAAACGGTTGTCAAGCATTGGAACAATCCCTGGGAGTATTTAAAAGACGTGTAGTTGTGGTGCTGAGGGACATGGTTTAGTGGTGGACTCAGTAGCGCTAGGTTAATGGTTGGACATGATGATCTTAAAGGTCTTTTCCAACCTATGCAATTCTATGATTCTAGATCACATGAGCCTGACTGGCACAAGTGGACATGGTGCCCGTCAACTTTTTCTCTCACAGTCCCACAGACCAATGGAGGTAAATAAATCAGGCAGAGCCTCTTCAAACCAAAGCAGCATGTACTCATCCCAAAGGTTTTCAGATCCATATGTCTATTTCTTCTCAACAAAACTTTCCTCTTTAGAGTTTCTTTAAGCCCATTTAAGGCCATGGTTGTTTGGAAAAGGTTTGCTAAAGTTTCTCCATCTCAATTTTTCTTTCTCTCATCTGCTCCAGGCAACTCACTTCGTGCAGCTTATTTTCTAGCCTGGGTCTAGGTAAGGTGCGGGGAGAGTGGCTCTTGTTAGTCTGGATCTCTGACATTTTGTCTCCTGTCTGCTGCACTGCTATGAGCTCTGTTGATCCCGCTGCATGTGCTGGAGAAGGACAATATCAAGCAGGTGAAACGAGGTGTATGTATGAAAAATAATGTTGCAACTCACTCTTTCATGGTCCCAGTTTTTTTCTCCACTTCTGAAAAAAAAGAGGAAACTGAGACAAGTAAATATGAGTTAGAATTCAGAAAGAGTTTTCATGTCGCAGGATCCTTGGGCTCCAACGGAAACCTTCTGCAAGATCTCCAAGGGATTTGTGTATGATAAATGTTGAGGACAAGGGAACCAGCAGCTTTTCTTTCAATTAGCAACGCAGCAGCAAAAGACTGCAAGGCACCTCCTGAGTCACTGAGTCCGATGCTTTGTCGCTGCAAACAAACAATGGCACATAATCCCTTTTATAAAATGATCACGTTCCACCTTGAAAGCCACTAGGTTTTGGGAGAAGGACTGATCCCTACTGCTAACCCTGTGAAGCCCAGAACAAATATCTGAGCTCAAGATAATGCTACTTACAACAGGATTAAATCCCTGCTGGGTGCCCTATAGTTGCAACCACAGGGGAACTCCGCCAGTAGCAGCATGGCTTTGGCACTCCATTTCCATGTAAGGGTAAAATTTGCTCTATTCTTCCTCATAATTAGGTGCAGTGACTAGACCCGGCTTTATATTGCGTCATACTTGCTTCTATGCAGGACAGATGCAGCATTAAATGGAGGGCTGAGCAGCCGCATGACACGGGGACATGTGTGGTACAGACATCACTGGAGGGATGCTCCATTTCTTTTAGTGCCCTCCAATTCCCTGTGCTCACTCTGGGTAACGGCCGTCAGTTGGGATTTTGCACATCGCCCTCCTATGAGTAAGACTAGCTCTTAGCTCTTGGTCCTGGCAGAGATCTGTGTGGTGAATGGGATGCAGGCAATGGTAAATGCTCGCCTTCTACTAGAGGTATTATTTTTTCTCCTTCTTCTCTTGAAGGACCTGATGCAAATGACACTGAAGTCTGCCAAACTCCGCTAACTTAATGCAGATTTGGATCAGTGCCTGCGGCTCTTCCTCTTCGGGAATTCCTTCCGTGCCTTCTCAGACAAAGAAGGTGACCACATCCTTACATCATGCCAGTTGTTTAGTTTGGACTGAGGGAACCAGTCTGTCAAACAGGCAAACAAGTGGGCATGAGCCAAAGGACTTGGGGAGAGGTGGGATGACCCAGTGGTTAGGCTATAACAGTCCCTGTAAGACTATAAGGAAAACCCGTGTTCTCTTATGCTATGGTGTCAGTAGCAGTCATGTACCCCATCCAGTTCAATGCAGGAAGGGGTGGAGAGAGGTCTGCACAGCCATGCCTCTGCCGTGGACCCAGAGCAGGAGCATCGCATGAGTGGGATGCTAATGGGATGCTGCAACCCCAATGGCTCCGTGCTAAATGCGCCACTGCACTGCATCCTGGGTGGTGCATGGATGGGGGGGTACCACCCCACAACAGAAGTGCTGTAAGAGATCTGTGAGGAGAAGAGCAGAGTCCAGGTGGCTCCTGGATACAGCCCAGCATCAGAGCTGAGTGCTGGCCTTGCTCATGTGGCTGCAGTTAAGCCCACTCAATAAGAGTTTAAAGGTGCAGAGTGCAGCAAAGGCAGCCACAGGGCTGTAATGTCACCTCACATGGGAGCCCGCGTGGTTTCCTTGGCTGCCGGCCCTCCTCTGCTGTTTTTGATGCCCTAACCTGCTGACCTGAGCCTGCCCCGATCTTCTCACATGCCTTTCTGAGCTGCCGCCTGCTTAGTTGCCTTGTTTTCAAATGAAAAGGTTTTTGGACAAACAGGAGCGTTCTTCCTTTCTTCCGTCCTTAAAACTGTGGTCCCGTGGTGGCAGTGGGAAGCGTGCAGGACCTGCAGACCTGGTTCTGCCTGCTGATGGGACTGTTTGTGGGGCTTTGGGGCAGTTTGTGGAGCTTTGGGGCAGCACTTCACACTGCAGGGGGAGACACTGGGGCTGGGAAAGGTGCAAGCGTTGGTGGGTTTGCTTGAGTTTAAAGAAAGGCGATGTACATGGCAGAGGAGAGCAAGGGGTAGGAGATGTAACCACACAGTTGCGCTGAAGATGAGCAATTTAATGAAAACTTGGTCCAAAAAGAGAGAAGCACAAAACCTCACCAACTTCAGTGGGGACAGTCTCACCCTGTCTAGGTTTTCATATGACCCCATCCCGCTCACAGTGGAAGGCCTCCTTCAGTTGCCCATGTCCTCCACAAGCATTACATTCATGCAAAAGGGGGCAAGAGGGAAGGAAAATTAATATTATATATCGTTTGGGTTTCAAAGATCCATGCTATCTATCTGTATCCTTCAAGCCATCACAAGCAATCTATGAGCAGTCTCCACAAGCATACGCAGACCCAACCATTAACATAATTCTCTCTTTTATTCCTCATCATTGTGGTACCGTATGCTACAATCTTGAACATTATTTGTTTTATCCCCTTTTCAGCATTTTAAGCTCATACTATGCTGGCTAAAAAAAAAATATCCCATTTTTATCTCATCTGATTTGATATTCATCTGTCCCTCGCTGATTTTTTTTTCTCCCCCTTTACCATCATTTTGGTTGGTATTTTTTTTACCTCAGAGAACATTGAGAACTCTGTCTCAAGGCTTCCAGATTAGACAGAAGACTGATAGGATAATGATGATAGTATGTTAAATGCTATCTATGTAAATCAGCTCTCTCCATCAATGGATACAAGATGCAGCTACATTAGATCCCTTTTTGACATACATTTTCATTTTTTAAGGAAGAGAATATTGGATTGTTATTAAGCTACTTTAGAAAAATCTTTGCATTACCAGGCACATTACTATTGTGCATAAAGTCATATTAAATTTTGGGATGATGTACAACATCATTTTCTTTTAAAGGCTGCTTTTAACCTCAAAGTATCTTCTTTTTAGCTTCTGCTGAGGGATTTGTTTATGATAACCAGTGACTGGGGGAGGGGGAAAAGGGTGTTTTTTATTAAGCTTCTTGTAGTAGATAAATCTGAATTTGCACCTCTGATAGGAAACTGGCCCTGGCTAAGGGAAAAAACTGCTGTTACGTCTCATCTATTTCAAATGCTTGGGAAAATAGCTCAGCAGATAGCCTGAAAGTCAAATTCAGACTGCCTTGGACTCAGTTGGAAGCCAGTTGCAAAATCAAGACCCATTCACTGGAAAGATCTTGCCAACAAACCCCTCCCACTGGCTTTTTTTTTTTAATCAAAAATGCTATTTTTGTTTTCCTCTTTGAACTCAGAGATGCAGGAATTAATATATTCTCAACAATAATAAGGAGTAAAGTGGTGAAAATCAGCTTTGCTTTTTTCACGCCTGTGGACTCATGCTGATTTTCAGTGGCACAGGAACTGGCCAGCTAAAAATATATCATTAAAATTCATCTTCAGCCTGTCACTAATGTGGGGAATTTCACCTCAAATGCAGGCTGGGCTTTGTTTACTAAGTTATAAGAGAATGTACAGGCAACTCTTAATTTTTTAGAGTTATCTTTGGCTGCAGTGGCCCACAGCAAACTAAATCCAGATTATACAATTTTTTCCACGAGCAGCAGGACTGATGAGCTGGGATTCCAGCATTTCTTTTCTACATTGACTCTCTGATGTCTAATAAAGGGTGAGTTTATTAGCATTTTCTCTGTGGGAGACATTAATAAGAGCAGTTTCCTCTATCCAGGAATCTATTTTCATAAAACCTGCGTGAACTTCATATCTCCGAGACCTCAGTTGCTCTGTCAAATTTTCTTTGAAATTAGCCATTGCATCTTAAAGTTATTAAATGGGGACCTACAGATGGAAACACATACGGTTACACACAGTGTGATAAATCTCATTTCTCCATTAGAGAAACAATGAGAGTACAGAAGACAAGAGAGAAGCGGGTGGTACTGGTGATCAGAGACAGGATTGCCAGGCTGGTGGTGGTCTGAGCAGAGCTAACAACCTCATGCAAAGGCAGTGTATGGCTGTGCTGTTTCCAAGGCTGGCTCCTTTAAACCAGCTGAAGTCTCCCTGCACTTGTGACACTGGTATCCCTAAGTGTTGAGGCTTGGGGTGGAGGGTGGGGTGTGATAATCCAGGCTAGTGGTTTCACCTGAAGGGATGGGAGGCTTTTATAGGGCTGGGATTTGAAATGCAGAGTGAGTGAAGCAGAGCTAGAGGAAGAGGCTCTGGTGGGTGACAGGCAGTTCACTGATGCACCCACCTTTCCAAATCTACCTGCTCTCCAGGTAGTCTTTGTCTACCGAATGACCCCACAAGTTCCCTCCCTCAGGGGCATGGTAAGGGTTTGAGTTAATGTGTTTTTTGAGAGGCAGAGCTGTGACTCAAAATAATGTGGGCAACCCAATAGTGAAGAGCTAACTAAAAATATAAGGCAGCTTAATAGACAGGTAAGGGGTGTGTGTGTGCATATTTGTGTTATCCTTAGGCATAAGGCTATGTTTCCACTGTGATTATAGTTTCAAAACTAACTTCTTATGCATGCAAAGTCTTCAGTCTGAAGAGAATGCTGAGATTATCGTAGCAGGAGATAATGTGTAGCTTTGTGGGGGATGGTAGAGATGGGGTTTTCACTTCTGAGCACCCCGGCCTCTAGATCTGAACCCAGCCCTGCAGTCCTGTCTGTTGCAGCTGTGCATCCAGCTGTGTGCCTGGGTTGCCGTTGCGGGCAGGCACGTGTGCACTTAAACTGTGGCCCACTGGTGCCGTTATGTCAGAAGGGATCAGAGCTGGAGTCACTCTTGAAGGCATAAGTATTTTTCTTAACACGTCCTAAATGGCAAAAATTCACATTGAATAATTTTGGTAATAAATGGCAACCTAAATATGTCAGGAATGATTTAGTACCCGTGAACCATATAGCTGAAATGTAGATGAGGCTAATTAGCTGATTCCTTATCCCAGCTCCCCCTTTCCTCTCCCTCTCTCCCCACCCAAAAAAAAAGTGTTCTTTTTCCTCTAATGTTTTCAGAGCACATGGGGTTGGGTTACAGCTTTGGCATTGCTCTGGTTATTTTGTCCATGTGTCCTATGCTTAACGCAAATAAGTAGAGACAAGAGGCTTGAGAGCAAGGTAGGCAGCCAAATTCAGAGTGAGTAATGCAGGCGTCGAGGCAAAACGAGGTCAAAAAGAGCATTTGCAGGCAACGCTATGCAGAAAGGATGCTTCGCTGCTGCCTCTTTGCAAAGCATCTGCCATTAGCCACCTAATGCTCTTACGCCTTGTCCAGTTATTATACACGGAGGTGAAGCAGGATCAAAAATCAATTGCTGAACAGGAGAGGTTTCTAACATGCATCTGCCTTGGCCCAAACTGCACTGTGCAGTTTATGCTTGAGAGATGTGTGAATAATTAATTTTTTCAGCTTGTTCACCATTTTAAGAGAACACAAAGCAAGTTTTCTTCTGAAATAGCTCTCACCGCTGTCATCTCTTCTGAAAACTATCACTTTGAATTATGCAAAACATGTTGTTTTGTTCTGTTTGAAAAAAATATATACATCTATATATAAAAAGCCTGAGTTTGAGCAAGTTTGGTCTCAAAACCTTCCTGTTGAAATATGGAGCTGTAACATTTCATTTTCAAAATGTCAAACAAAATGATTGGACTTTTTCCTAAAAAATATTGGATAATGTTTGTTTTATTTTTTTAACCAGAGCTGTCTGAGTAACCCTTAATTGCATTTTTTGGGTGAGTAAACTAAGTAGCTGGGAACTTGTCCTACCTCTGCACACAGGTCCAGAGCTCTCACCTGGCTTAGCTGGATGTGTGGAGAGCCTCAGAAAGGTGCACGGTGTGGGGGGGGTTGCAGACTTGTTGTGACCTCTGCATTTTCAGTATACACATCATACAAAAAGGCTTATCCAGAGTAATTTGCAGTGCCAAGGTGAAGGAGGCTCCAGCTAGTGCCTCTCAGCCAAAGTACACAGGGTTTGGAGACTTCTATGTATCTGGATCCCTATCATCTCTCCTGGGGGAGGGAAGTAAAGTCAGCATCCTAAAAAATACTGGGATGGAAAAACAGAGCCAGGAAGAAAACGTGTTTTTCAGGTACAAGGTACTTTTCCTTCCTTGATAGCTTCCCTTTCAGGTCTGACTCTTGCTCACCTGTGTGTGAGCAGTGGCACAGATACAGCTTGATACATCTGTCATGCAGATGTGTGGTGGTCGCGGCTGACAACCAGCAGCCACTGAATTTATGTTGTAGTGATGCTGCAGCAAGCCACAAAAAAAAGAGCGTTTTGCATGAACTGGGGACTCATCCTTCTGAACTAAGGGTGCACCTTGAGCCAGAGTAGCATGTCCTGTTGCTCTTCTCCAGTTTTTAGCTGCTCTCAGGCCTGTTCTTCAGCTCTCTGGAAGAAGGGAGAGGGATGAAATAGCCATTGCATGGTGCTAGTGCTGCTCTCTCCCAGACTCAGGAACTGTCCTGGCTAAGGCATTACAATAAAAGCAGGAAAGAACTCTTGCCAAACAGCTGGCTGGCATAAGGAGGAGCTCTTGCTGGTAGGAGAATTTGGGAACAAATATTTGCCTTGTGCCAGCTCTGCTGAGCTCCACAGCTGATCCCATGTCAGCCCCAGCGCTTCCAGCTCGACAGACTGGAGCAGTGCTGCTGACTCAAAACTGAATCCTGCATGGGTCATATCAAAGCACGGAGGTGAGACACGCCAAAGTTTCCCCTGTGATCTAGATTGGGGAGTGATGGTGACCCTGTTGGTATCTGCTGACTGTGACTTTGTGTAACGGATGTGTAGAGCAGCCTGTGGTTTGCCCTGGATGCTGTCCTGGTCCCTGTCACCAGCGACTGCATGCTGGACCAGGCGGGACCCACCGCTGGGATGCTGCAGCTGGTACTCCCCAGGGCTCATTGGGACACACTTTCCTCTGCAACGGGAAGGACTGTAGCACTTTATGGTGCTTCCAGCTTTACCCTCTGCCTGTGTGATGCTGGCATATGGCAGGAAGGTGACCAGAGCCCCTCTGTCTGAGGAGGCTGGGGCTGCTTGCCACGAGGGCTGGTGGCACTTGCAAACTCTGCCGTATCTGGGGTGTCAGAAGTAACCTGGATCCATGTCAGCTCCTGGTAGCTCTTTAACAGACACTGGTTAGAGACAGCCACCAGGATCCATGCTGCCCTGAGAGGGTTTCTCTGACAGCTTTAGCTCCCAAATCCCATGCATTGGGGCGAGTGTCCATTCCGAGCTGTGGAATGGAGCAAGGCCAGGCAGAGTGAAGAGCCTGACTATGAGATTTTTAGCAACATGCTGCTGCTTCCGTCTCCTGTGATCTGTGTTTCTAGGACCTGAGAGCCTTGAATGTAAACACACAACTGTATCATCTGATCCTTCTCAGAGCATTGTTTGTTTGGGGTCAACTTATCTCCTTTCCAAGAACAGGATGTTTAGGGAAAAAAAATTTAATATGAAGCCTATCTGTAATAGTCTTAATTGTAAACCAGCCTCTATATTTTCAGACTGGAACCTAATTAATCACTGGCTGTACAGGGAATTGATTAATTGCTTTACTGCTCTTTACTTGTATAAATCTTTGATTTAGTGATTACTGCATTTTGATTTATCACTTACTATGCAAGTAATCAATATTTATGATGAATGGATAAATTCAAGTACCACCCATTTTGCAATGTTATATATATAACATGATATAGAAAACACACATTGTTTTCAATGTCTATTTCTAATTATCCAAACTGGAAATATGTATCTCTCCGTCCACAGGGTTGTCTGTTTTCTGACAGTGTCTTACAATGATGTAAAGTAGGAGTAACTCTGTTATGACCAACACCGAAGCAGTGATAAAGAAGAATTTGGGTTTGAGATAGATAAAATGTTCAAAAGGGGAAAACCTTGTGCAAATAAAAAACTAACTGAAGAAAAGGCCTCACATTTTTGCTAAAAACCCTTATAGGGACAGATCTTTTTACTAGTGTAAACTGGTATAGATTCTGGCCTAATTTTTGTTGCGTATCTTTCTTCAAAGTCCTTCAATTCAATGTGAATCTGATCTGAGGGATTATTACACAGGAGTCTGACTGTCTGCAGTCCTTCAGAATTACAAACTAATTGTGGGATAAGAGCTATATATAATTTACCAGCTATGGATTTGTTTTCCTGCTTTCAGAAGTCCCTTTATTTCCCCCCCCTTCCCTTCCTCCCCCAGTAGATGAACATGGTTTAGGTGAGAATGGGACCACAGTGGTGGCAACTCATCAAAAGCCATGTTCACTGGAACATTGTCACCTCAGACCCTGGGAAGGGAGAGGGGGCTAGTGGCGATGGGACCCATTCTGGGGCCTGACAATTTTAGAAACCCTCTGGCAATAAGACACAGTGGATAATGCTTTTGCCCTAATTCCATGAGTGCTGAGTAGATGTTAAAGGAAATAGAATCTGCCTGGCCCATTGGTTCTTGAAAAAAATACAGAGGGGTCTCATTAGCACGGACCCTAAACTACTCTGAGAGCAGCATCTTCTTTCTGTCTCTGCTGTGGAGAAAAAACCTCAGCAGTGAGTCATTCAGCTGTGAGCCCTGGTCTGGATCCAAGGTCGGCTGAAGTTGATGGAAGGACTCTTGATGTCTTCAAAGGATTTGTGATTTGGTTTTTGTGCTTGCAAATGCTCTCCAGGAAGGGATGATTCCCCTGTGTTCCTTTCATTGCCACATGGCTGCTCATGCAATGGAAAGCCCAACTGAAAGCTAAAGCAAGGTTATGGTCTGTGCCCTTTTTTAGGGTTTATGTTAAGGCTTTTGATCCATTTGTGGACTCCCACTTATGCAGTCAAAGGTCAGATTGACTCATTCTGAATCTTTTGGTAGGAGCTGGGGAACCAGTAGACATTTCCCTCTTGTTGCTGCATAGCAGTTTTATTCCTGTGCCCTCTTGCATTAGGGAAACCACCCCAGCTCTTGTGCCTGCCCGTGTTTCCCAGGACAAGTGTTTTGAGGTGTGATGTACAGAAAAGGGATGTTCTCCTTCGGGGTTCTTGTGTTAAAACTGGGGGGTTTACTGTAATCCTCAACCACGGGTGGTGGCAGAGTATTTCTGAAAGGTGCATGCTGTCACAAGGCTGAACTGGGTATTGAGAAACCTGAGTGCAACTCGCAGACCACAGTCAGGGCCCTGTCCCATCTGTCACAGGGAATATCTCCATTCTGTTTCTGGCTTGTCTGTCTAGATCAGAAGATCTTCATGGGAGCCTTTTAGTAGCTCCATGAGTTCCTGACTTTATTTGGGAACTAAGAGTGGTGGCATAAAGCACGCAGTGAGAAATGCAACCTCTTATGTCTCCCACAGTGCTCTATATTTGTCTTAAACTGTTTTACCAAACAAATCTGATCCCCAGTAGAAGAAGGACCTGTGGCATTTTATATAGACCTATGCATCACCTGGAATACCTCAGTATAGCTGCTGTGATGTTCACATAACTATGGAAAATTAACTTGACGGTCATTTGGAAAGATATATTGTTCCTCTAAGAAATTATGTTAAATTTTTTTCACCTCCCATAGCTGTTCAGGTAAAACTAGATTCTTACTGTGAGCAGAAGAGAGAGGGAAGCTCCTTGTCTGCAGCGTGTTCAGGCTCAGCTCTCCTGCTCCAAGCAGCCGGTGAGCCCGGCACTCCTCATTATTTATTTTGTTCTGGGGCACCGTCCAAGAGTTATGACCAATGTTCTTCAGATACTGATATATTTTACATGTGTTTAGAGGAAACCCATTCATCTGTCCCTTGTCTCTCTCCCCCAGAGCCCGGATTTCCTTGATTGTAAAGCAAGATAAAGCTGCTATCTTGACTTTAAAGACTCTGGGAAGAAATGTGTTCATGCTCTCCCTTTCTCCCTCTCTCTCTCCAGTGTACTACGCATCCCTGCTCTGATGGATACAATTTTTTTTTTCTCCATCCAGCTTCTTCCATGCTTATCTAAATGGCTCAGAGTTTTCCAGCTGCAGAATAAGAGCCTCTCTACTCCACAGAGGAATACGTTCCCACCCCTTCGCTTTCGGATGAGGAAGGTAGAAGATTGGTGTCCCACCGGATTTGCCTCATCTCTCCCAAAGTGTAGCTGATGCACCACTGAGGAGCTGTAGTCTGGCTTGTGCCATGGTCAGGTTATGGCTCTGGCACGACAGTTGAGTATCCAGGTTTCTGTGGTATTTATGGTATCCTACAAGCTAGAAGACAAAAGGGCCCTGTTTTCCATTGCGTTATTGCACAAAGCACGACAGCCGCTGCTGTTGCAGCTAGGACGGAGAGCCACAGAAGTCTGCATAGGTGGAGTTAAGGGAGGGAAGGGGAAAAAAAAAAAGTGGAAACAGCTAGAGAAGCTTTTGCAACTGGAAAAAAACATAATAAATCCATGAGCTATGCATAGCCCTAGGGCTTTATGACCAAGAGCAGGCATGAGGGAATGACTTGAACTTAACCAAAGCCGTTAATTACCTGGCTGAGATCAAAAGCATAAGTAAGGGACTATATTTACGATGCACCTTACAGGATATGTTTCAACTTTCTAGATTTTTTTTATTAATTGGTTTGATTAAACAGATTTAAAGAGCCTGGGCAGAGGCTCCTAAATCATACTCCATATTGATCTAATGAAATACTCAATAAATTTACTAATATGGCTCCTTTGCTTTGTGCAGTCTGAAAGGAAATGCCACTCTAAATGGCGATAACTCAATGTGGAGCCTCAGTAGTGACTCATGGCGAGCAGGGAGGATGCCGGGAAAAAGCTCTCCTGCGATTTGCAGGAGAGCTCAGAGTTTAACAGTGGTTCCAGGCTCCTGCCCGCTCTGCCCCGCGCCCAGCTTTCCTACCAATTTTCCATCTTACTGACCAGCCTCTTCTGCGACTTCTGCATTTCACTGACACTCACCAGCTTGCTAAAGTGTGTGATTGTTCAATATATGGCTCAGCTGAGACCTCCCCAAGCAGAACTGTATTTCAGAGGTCTCTGCTTTATAAATACACCACACAATGTGTGGTCTAAATAAAATAAATCCTGCACAGCTCGGGGTAGATCTAATGTAGAAAATGTATGATGTTTATTCCCTCCTGATGCAATAAATTCAGAATGACTGGATGGAAAGCTCACAGTTTTTCAGTGTTCACTAATATTGATGAAAATCAAGAGTTTGGGCAAGGACAAGCCCTTCCTGCCCCAGGGCAGAAGGCTGTTATCACTCTCTTGGCTGCAGTTTTGCTGGCTGAGGATGTCGCTACCCCCTTCCAGATCTGGCTGCTTCCCTAAGCAGTACTCAGCTATTTGTATGGGGGATCCTTAGACCTGTTTCTGCCTAAATGAGCTAACTTCTTCCTTCGTACAGGCTACTTCAATGGCACCACTGGGATGCAGTCACGCAGGTGATCCAGCTGGCATGTGGGCCAGGGGGGGAAGGAGGAGCCTGGAGGTGGTGGCAGGGCACTGACAGGGCTGTGCCTCCCTGATTCTGCCTCCAGCCCCAGCTGCGTGCAGCACCTCAGCTGGTTTACCTGAATTGTCTAACTATTCTAACTTTATTGAGCTAAATATGTTAGTGTCCATTTAGCGTGTGCCTGGGAAATGCTAATGCAAGCTGATGTGCTAGAAGCCAAGTTTAAACACATGCCAGTCTGTCCGTACAGTGCTCTGGCAATTTGGAGTTGAATTTCACCAGACAATTACAGGACTTCCCAGAAGTTTGTGTGAGCAACCATTGCTTCTGGCAAACATCAACAGTTTCATTCGTATGCAATTTTTGTGTCATGCTGGAATATAGTTTTGTCAGTCTAATATGGGTCTTAATTTTTTAATATTCTCTATATTTCAATTAATAAATTGAGAACAATGTATTTTTGAACGCTGTGACTCAAAGCCAGTGTACGGCATCGGGGCTTTCCCCATAAATTGGGGTGTCTGTTCAGTCTGATCCAAACATCTGTGTGATTTCTCTCTTTCTTACTTATTCTTTTTATCATCTTTTTCTCCTGTTCTCTTGCACTTTTTTCCCTTCATCCTCTTTTCTGAGATGAAATTGATTTTTAACTATAAACATAAATCCTAGAGAAGAGATCCCACTGGTGATGTATTTACTAATGGCTGTGAAAATCAGAACCAGAGAGAGGCAGGAAAGGAGGAAGATGGCAAAGACAAATATATTTGGAAACAGCTAACCGAGGAACAAATTAAAAATGCCTTTTGAGTAAAAACAAAACAAACAAACAAAAGAGGCTCCCCTCTGAAGAACATAACCTCAAATCTTTTGTCTGCCTTTATTGAATCTGCATCCCCGGATCTTGGGAACTGCTTATAACTTTTGCCTGCTAGAAAATAACCCCTGACATTAAACAAAGTCAAAGCTTTCTTGGTCTCACAAAACCCACATTTTCCCCTCTAAAGGGGTGCAGGTTTGTGATATGTTGTGATGCATCTCAGATTCTGAGAGTGAGAATGAGAAAGGAAAAGAATAAAATGGATCTTACTGGCTAGACAATTTAAGGCCACAGCTTTGTGGGGGCCAATGTTGGGGGAAAAGCTCATCCAAGCCTACCTCTGTTTACACTGCTCTGGTAATTAGCTAATCTTTGCCCAAGGGACGATGCCAAATGTAACCTGTATCCCCAGTGTGGTTCTGCTCACACCTATGTTTTCCAGAGAGTTATGCCATGGTTCCCAAGGTAAGGGATGGCCATGGGGACTTTGGTGTCCCTTAGTGTGGGAAATTTCTACCTTGTGCATCCATCTGCTGATGGATTTCCTTGCTCTGTCATCCCAAGCAGGCAAGAGCTGACTGCAACTGCAGTGAAAAGCCATAAGAGCGTCCCAAGTCCTCTTTGACAATCCCAAGGGAGTTGCTTACTTCTGGAGCAAGTGCTGCAGGTCTCCTGGCTGGGGTCTTGCCGATACTTACTTAGACAGGACTGGGATGTCAAGAGCTATGAAAGTTCCCAGGCATTGAGTGTTGGTCACTAGGCATAAACAAGTGGGCCCAGGAGAGAGCCAGAGGCTCTTGCATGACTTGGTCTGACCCCCGATCTTCTCCTGTTTTGTCTCCTCCTGTTTATTGCACACCATGAGGTGTGCAGCACTGGGGGCTGATGTGCCTCCCACAAAGCTATTTCTCCAGTGACTCTTTACAGCAGATACCTCCATGTGTTTAGTTTTCTTCTTTCTACTTGCAATTTTTTCAGCTCTACGAACAGTGAGCTACTGTGCTCTCACTCCTTTTTAGATAGTTATATGATACCCATGCTACTGATGCTCCTTGTTTCCCAGCTTTGCTTCTGGCTTACAGAAACATCTATTGCTCTTCTATGTTTTCCCTCTGTAAGGGAACTGCTCTTTAGAAAATGTATTAAAGGCAAAAAAAAATCTGATCATGCTAGCAGTCGTGCATTCAGCAATGTCTGCTGATGGTAGGGACTGGGAGCAGGATCGGAGTCAGAGTGATGCCCTCTTCCTCCTTTGGTAAACACGCCCTCGTCTCTGCTGTGCTATGGGACAGCCATTCAATTCCTTTTAACATCAGTGGCTCATTCTCACCGATGTTAGCAAGAGCAGAAGGGACTTTTGCGTTTCCAGGAAGCAAAACGAGGAGGACTCCAGAAATACCTCTACCTAGGTATTCGCTGCAGAGCCATCTTAAGTTTCTGAGAGAAAAAATACCCACAGAATACACCTGAAAATAATTTCTGAGTTTACAAGGCAACATGCAGCTTTTCAACACATAATCAAATGTTGCTGTTTCTGAAGGTAAACACAATAAAAGACACCCAGGAAAGAGTTGGTGAAGTTATCAGATTTCTACATGAACAGAAACAAAACAACCACCGCCAGCACCCCCCAAACCAGTAGGATGCTCTAGCCATGATCTCGGGGTGTGTGACTGTTGTGTGGGTCACCAGGGGATACAACACCGAGGTGGAATGTGGTCCTGAGGAATTCACCGCTTGCCTGTGAAAGGAGCCAAGAGCTGTAATCAACTTACCCACTATATTTGCTCCTGCTGTTCGCTAATGAGTGAAGACAAAGCAAACAGCACACTTCCAACTCGATCAGACTGAGATATTTACCTGTAGCCAGTGAGTCCCCAATCAAAATTAAAGCAAAGCAGGCAAAATTAGCTTGTTAGCATTTTTCTCTGTTAGCATTGGAGAAATGTCACTTTTTGCCTGGGGCAGTTTTGGTAGCTTTACCATGAAGGGAAAAGCTATTGTACCAGCTATGTCCCTGAACGTTTAGTCCTGGGCATTCAAGTGCAGCAAGAATGATGATATGACACTTCTCTATTAATTTATGCAGAAAAGGAAGGAGGCTGGGGACGGTGCAGGCCAGTCCTTCGCTCAAAGCATAATGTAACTGGCAACTAACAAGCGCTTTTTTAGTCTTCTTTGATGTATGGATTTCTAACTTTTTTCTAACAGAGAAATGACCCTTTGTGGAATAATTTTAAGCCAACTGGAAATAGTTTTGCTTCTCTTAGTTACCATTTCTGTGTCCTTTGGGAACAGTCCCCACAGGCTGATTCTCTTTCTTGTTTGTTGTGACAAGCAGCATGCAAGTTAGGGCTATTTTGTGTGCAGCTTTTTCCAAGCCCCCTCTCCAGCCAAAAGCAGAAGCCCTGTATTAGTCCTTAGGAAGAGGCCATATCTTGGGGAAGGATGGCCAATTGTTCAGAGCCCAAAAACTTGTAAGACTTGTATTCAGTTCCCGCCTCTGCCACAGATTCCCAGTATCACCTCGGGCAAGTCCCTTATCCGCTTGATACTTCAGCTCCCTGCCTGTAACACAAGGAGAGCACCAGGTCCTGTCTCAAAGCTAGATATTCGGTAGATGAGCAAGTGAGACATGATCCAGTGGTGGAGGCTGGTTAAGCAGATGTGCTGATTTGAGGGATGACTTTTTTAGTGAGTAGGCTGAAATTGCTCCTAAAGCTACAAGAGCTTTTGAGTTTGCAGGCCCAGTGCATGGAGAAGCAGAGAGATTATAAGTCAGCCTGACTGAGGTGAAGCTATAGAAAGCAACATGGACTTGGGAAACCCAGAAATCTGGGTTAAAACAACAGGAAATAGTCTATGTGCACAACAGCACTGGCATTCGAAGTTAAGGTAAAGTGTTCCTGCCAGTCTTTGACTCACCAGAAAGGACTTCAACATTGCACACAGTCATCTACTACCAGAATAGTGAAGACAACAACTTTAGACAGCAGCCAATTGAGTTCTTAACTATACGAGGGGTTTCTAAAAAGGTGGTGCCAAGTCCCAGTGCCTCCATTCATGATGTCAATGCCACAAGCACAGTAACTTCGCGCGTATGATTCAGATCACCTCCACAATTTGCAGACATGCAAAGAGTAGCAGTGTCTCTGTAAGCAAATACTGCTCAAGTGGGAGTGAGCACTTTGCTTTAGCTGTAGCTGCACTAGTGTTACTAGCGCACTTCCAATACCAGCGAAAACATCCTGGAACCTGGAGAATGTGTATTTAAGGCAACTCTTTAAAGCGTTATCGCGTGTCTGCCTAGCTAACTCTCAACAGCCAATTCTTCATTACGCAGGGTAATAGAGGGTAGGGGACAGTGGGAAACCCAGATGAGGGCTCTCCTTTTGTGAGGCAGAGCTCCTAGGGCGGAATAACACCGAGAAACCATTTCTCCTGGTGCGTGAAAGGGTACTGCTGAGTTCATAAACCACTGCATCTGAGCTAACATCAGCCCTGCTGAGACCCCAAACCAGCCTGGACAGGGCAGCTGGGGTGCTTGTTCCCCCTGCCAGGCTGATCCAGACCAGAGGAGCCTCCTGTGGACAAGAGAGAACTGATTCTTCCCGTCTCTCGGTGGTGAGCTGTTCATAGAGGCACAAGGTCTATGCCAAATTGCTTTCTTCCAAAACGAAGCCCAGTCTTTATTATTTGTATAAAATACAACCCTGGAATCAGCATATCCCTCAACATTCCCTGTTTAATATATTTTAAATAACACCGCTGATATAAGGCACTTTTGGAATAACATTAACATCTGGGCTGACCCCGCCTCCCGACCAAGTTTCAGCCTGATGTTAATTAAAACAGGCAAGTTATAAACCCCAGGAAATGGCAGCTGACCCTTGACTATGAATGTAATGCTGTAATAATATGCAGTAAAAAAGAGGCATAGTCAAACTGCTGCCCAGTTCGTTCCTAGAACGATGCTCGCTCTTTCTCACCACTGTGCTCCCTCGCCCCGAGAAGTGAGACCATTACCTCACCGGCACCTTTTATGGGCTGCTCTCCATTTTCGGGGTGGTAGGTGGCAGGGAGGCAGCCCGCGCGCTTGGAGTCACCCGCAAGAAAATTATCCTGGCGTGACAGGAGAAGCTGCCTCTTGGAAATCTGAAAAGACTTTCCTGACCACATGTGGTCGCTGAGGATCCTGTGATGCTCTTTGTCAGGACAGAGTTAGCCAGAGCAGCCCTAATGTCTGGAAAAATATGGAGGATTCTTTTTCTTCTTTCCGCTCCATATTCCCAACTAGACATAAATGGGGAGGGTGGAGGAGGATGGTCCTGGGAAAGATGGACATAAAGCCCATAGCTGAGGGCAGAGCAGAGGTTTGCTATGTGCCACCTCTACAGAGGCCATCTCGGCTCTGTGCCAGAGCAGTGAGAGGCTGCGGCTTTTACTTGCACATGTCCATCACTGTAACTGGCCTTTCTTTGGTGGTCCATAACAGAAGGGGTGTGGGTGGCTATGGTGGTGAGCCAGCTAACAGCTGAGAACCAGAGTGGTGAGATGGGGTCAGGGTAGAACTGGAGAAACCCCTCAGACACATCGCCACATCTCTCACTGACTAAATATTAGATGCGATTTGGAAGTAATTAAAGGAACGTTTTTGTTGTTGGAAAATGCAATACTGTTGAAATTGGAGTGTTTCCTCTCAAGATGTTGCTTTTTGTCAAGCTATGAATTAAAAAAAAAAAAACCCCAAACAAATTCCCCCTCCCAAAACAAAACAAACAAAACCCTGAATCCAAAGGGCTCATTGCCCTGCAAACCCCTCTGAATAGACCCTACAGGTTTCGATTCCCGTGGCACATCGGAATCCAGCCCAGCAGTATTCTCAGGGTCCCAGAGAATATGTCCCATTGTTTGTAAACAAATTAAACTAGCTTTTGAGCAGATACATTTTATCCTCTCTGTGAGCTGAAGGAACCAGGATATGAGCCTACGAAAGGCTGGGTTGTAATGGATACACCCTGCCCCTTCTCTCTTTGAGGCATGGGAAAGGTCAACTTTTGTCCTCTAAAATGTGTCACTGCTATAAATATGACTGCATAATTTATTGCAAATTGTTTAGCAAATTTATTGCAAACTATTAATAAACCTCCTTGAAACAGCACAATGAGCGCGTGCAATAAACAAGGAAAATATTTGCTTGATTCAAACCACATTGGATGATGTTAAATTAATGTTGAATAGATACATTTCGAAGGCCTAGAGGGATGAGTGCAGCCGGCGACCGGATGCTGCATCGCTTGCCCAGAGCACACATGTCAGAAAACGTCGGGGAAGTGACCAAACCTTTTTGTCAATGGCTTAAAGCTGAGATAAGCCCCGAGTGTTTAAATTGGCAATTCTAATAGCTACCTGAATCCAATTCAATTCACAGCGGCTTGGCTTGTAAGGCAATCGGTGATACAGTGTTAATGCCAACTAATCTGATAAAAATTGACACAATGACAACGTTGGGCCATTAGTTACCAGCAGTTTTTATGTCTGTGTAAATCCATCGTGTTTTACAAGGTGCAGGGGATTCTGGGAGTCAGGGAATCTCTTTTTTTTTTTTCCCAGAACCATGGAAATAAAGTGGTTTTGCCGGTGAAACAAACTCATCCTCTTGCTGTGCGTGCTGCCTCTGAGCGCGAGAGTGTTAAATGGCAAAATTCATCACAACTAATTTCTATTTGCCGTCTATTAGGCTACATTGTTTTGTCCTCAACGTCAGGTTAAATAATGAACCTCTCGGAATAGAGTAAATTAACCTCCACTTTATGTTCATGTCATTGTCAAATGGAAACATCACTTGTACAAATGAAAAAGATTCATTAGTAAAGCTAATGCATAGGCTCCACTCCAGTAAAAGATAAGAGCGATTGAGGCCTTGTCATAATGCAGTGTCGAACCACTGGCTTGTTATTTATGATGCCTGCCATAATCTTTGGAGATTATTTTCAGCAATGGTAATTAGCACACAATGCATCAGGAACAATTATGGAACAATGTCTTAGCTTGACAGGTATGCCACCCTGCTACAGGCGAGCTATGATCCATGAGAAATTCAATCAAATCTGCATGCTGCAGGGAGTTTATTAATATTTCTCCTTCCGAGGCAGTTTGAAAGGCAGCTATGCTTGACCGACCACCCAAAAATACTTAGCAGCGTGATATGAGTGTGCTCCTTGTTAATGCACACCTATCTGCACAGAGCCTTCCTATGCACTTACAGCCGATTAAAATAATATGTGTGATTTGGCTGTTTAGCATGGTGAAGAGAAAATCGCTACCTCTCCTAGCTGGCCACGGGGCCTCATTCAGGGTAGGCTGTTGCTAAAGGAGCTCTGTAACGAAGTGGCAAATTCCTGTACTGACACAAATCCTGTAAGTCTGCTAGAAGCAGTGGGACTCTGCTGATTTACAACTCCTTACATCCCAGCTTAGGAATCAAAGTGTCCCCGATGAAGGCAATTTTCCACTGAATAGCACAAATGCAACAGCGTGGCAGTTTCTTGTTTCAGGTGTCCCAACAACCCTGTGTGACGCCTCTCTGGAGAGATCTGGGGCATCAACAGTGCACAGAGGAGAGACGTGGTTGAGGAGCACTGCACATGGATGGCAAGTGTGGGGCAGTTTAAAGGCTGGGCCTTAAAGAAAATGGTCTTCCTCGCAGCAATGGTGGTTATTGGGCTCCCCGAGCAGGATCAGGGTGGATCAAGGGGAGTCTCTCGTTTTTGCTGCCCTGTTGGAGCTGGAAAGGGGTCTCTTGCCAAAAAAAAAAAAAAAGAAAAAGCCAGTTGCCAGGTGGCTGAATGCAGTTCCCATCACAGGATGCAGGATGGGGCTGTGGGAGTTACCAGCTCCTGTAGAGAGTTATGGGAGAGGAGTGGGAACAGGGATGTGCCCTTGGCAGAGCTGTCTTTGCAAAGCTGAAGGCTCAGGAAAGTCTTCCTTCCCACCAGCAACTCACATGTTTCATAGAAGCGTCTCATCTCACTGGGCAGTGGAAGGATCATCTCTTTTCCCAGACTACCTGCTCTAGCTTTGGGCTCCATAAAAGCCAGGCAGCAGGAGATCACTGAAGGCAGGTAGAGCCTAATTTCTTCTGGGGCTGAGGAAGGTAGAACCCCAAATACATTTAAAAGTGTTGGTGTAAGTACCAGGAGCAACAGATGGCATAGAAAGTCTTGAACAAGAGACTCAAAGATTGCTCTCCAACACCTTTTTTTTCCCTGCATTTAGCTATTTGTTCAGGCTTTTGCACATGAAGGAAAGTCCAAAGAGGCTGCAACTTGTCTTTGCCCTGCTCGTGGTGGGAAGCAGAGCCTGGGATCACAAGCGCCTTGCCAGGGGACAGCTGAGGCACTGCATATCTGCTCAGCCCTGTGCCAGTGCTGTGCCTGCATTCAGCCTCCTTCATGCCCAGTTGCTGTCCTCTTCAGTAAAAACAGGTGCTTTGCTTTGCAGAGGGTGGGAGAGGATGTCTTCAGCCTCATAACTGAAGACATGGTGAAATTCTGACCTCGACAAAATCAGGAGTAATCCATTGGCTTCAGGAGAGCAATTCACACCTACATCCCTCCAGCCTGACCCAGTCCAGAAGGTGTAATGGGAACGTTAGTGCTGGTCTTCACAGTTTTCTTTCTCTGGGCTCCATGGGAAGAACTGGACCTCAGCTGGGCAGCTCCCCAGAGACAAAAGCAGCTTCCAATAAACGTGGCGCTTCCCATTTTCAATGCTCATTTGAGTCTATCTGAGTAGCAAGTAGAATGAGCTCTGGTTTGCCTCCCTGAGTCAATGGTGCTTGAAGAGATGACTGCAGATGAACTCTAAGAGTTGGACAATACTTCGCCCTTCCTGGTCCTCTGCAGACACCTTGCCCAAACAGCATCCACAGAGGGAAACCTCATCACTGTGGTATACAAGCACTTTCTAGTATGACACATACAGAGATAATTTCTAACCCATAAGTCCCAGCCAAAACCGTGGAGATATCTGGGTGGCAGATGGAGGGTGGTGGGCATAGTAAAAAATAGCATAACTTCACGAGTATAACTTGCTAGAAAGTCCTGCTTGAGCAGGACAGGGCTCGGCTCTGTATCTGCAGCTTTTCACTGCAGTTTGCAAACTCCTGAGAGCCAGGACCAGCCATCGGCAGCAGCTGTTGGTCTCTGTATCTTAAGATAACTCCAGCTGATGTGCCATGAACAATTTTTTTCCATAGGGTTGCAGAGAATTGCTGCCATATGGCTGCTCATCCTGGCACTTGCCTGAGCCAGCACAGCCAGCACGTGTGAATATGTGGCACGTGTGGTGGTTGCAGCCACCCATCACAGTGTAGATGTAGCCTCTGTGGCTACAACTGATTTCAGTACCTGCTCAATAATCCTGCTGGTATTTTAGAGACAACCTCACAGGCACCATTTTTTTTTTCCTTTTCAGCAGTGACCTGAGGATCTTCCAGCCAACTTCTAGACCTGCCCAGGAGTGTACAGCAGACCTGTACAAGACGGGACCAAGTTGTGGTGAGGAGACACACAAATCATGTACCAGTCTTTGGAAATACAGTTGTTTTTAAGTTTTATTAAAATACAACACTACAAAGGCAGAGTGCACCTTGGCCAGGTCTTATAGGACTTTGGCTTCGTGTTTTCTAGGCATGCAGATTGAGAACTTCCTGATAAATACTGTTTAACATCCTCTTTGGTTACTCACAGACCAGGGGATACTCCATCGTCATCATTTAATAAAGATATACAAGTCTGCTTCTTTCTACATGCAGAAGTGGAAGTGCTAACTGCACATTTCTGCCCATTCTGCATCATTATTAATGATTTATCATTGTCATCCTTTAATAGGCTTATATAATGATTAGGATTTCTTTTGTTCTTAATAATGCTTAAAGATCATTAAGAAAGAGAATTCACATGCACGTGTCAGCGGGTGAAGAGACACTTAAAACAGGGGACAGTTCTGGGTGGATAGCGGGAGTGTGGGAGGGACGGCTGGTTGCATTTAGCAGCACCGACCATATTATAAAATCATCAGTCAGAAAGGAATTGTTGCTTTTTGTTTATTTTAACGTTATTTTCCATGGGGACTGCTGCGCGGGGCTGAAAGGCATGTCTAAGTTGTTTTTTTTCTAATGCAAACATTGTTTGGTATTTCTGTTGCACACAAGCTCTTTCCTTCCTCTTGTTTGGTATTTAAATGTATGGATGGCTTGTGATTAGGAGCAGGTGGAGGGGGAGAACAGGACAAAGTGATTTTAAGTCACTCCTCTTTTGTGCCACCATCTGTTCCTGGGCTGGAGTGAAACTGAATGCACAAAAACTGATCGGCACCATAACTTTTCCAAAGAAAATGAGGATGATCAGGAGAATCCCAAGGGACGTAGGCCTGATGGGAGAGGTCACACCCTCCTCCTCTATACCCTGACAGATTGCTGTGCTGCTTTTCTGCTCAGAACAGACAAGCCGCCATTTATTAATTATGGGTTGTTCTGCTGCAGAACCTAAAAATCGGGACCCCCCTGTGCTCGGTGCTGTATTAACACAGAGCTCAGCGGCAGTCATTGCCCTCAAAGACCTTACAGTTTGCATGTAAGAACAAAGAAAACAGATGGATACAACAATCCAACTGCGGGAGCATGAAGTAACCATGAGACAATTATGATCCGTTAAACTATTCAGGTCAGGAAATGCACTGCAATACTATCCTCAATTGAAACACTAGAAGGATGCTAAATGGGCAGAGGGCAGAGTGTAATGATTAGATTTGGGACAATGGATCGAAGGTTCCATTGCAGAGATTGCCACAGGATTTTTAATGACCAGTTGTGATCATGGCTTGTGTTTTACACACTGCCCAAGGAAATTGTATCGCCAGTTGTGAAGGCCTTGTGAAGGCCTGGAGGGCTGGTATTTAACACTCACATTAATTTTGATGGGATAGTCGGCAATAACAAAGCAGCAACCAGCACTAACTGATTACTGCAGCTTACGCATCCCAGAACTTGAGTATCTCCCCTCAGAAAAAAGCTTTTCATTGCTGTAATCCTCCCTGCAAGAATATCTGCCACTCCACGTACCTCAAAGCACTGAAAGTTGTTTGGGAACAGGCTCAGGATGTTCCAAGGGCATTTCCTCAGCGTGTCTGTGAGTCAGCTCAAGGTGAGGGACCTTTGGAGGGCACTGACAAATACCTAGCTGAGCTTCTAGCTTCTGCAGTGATGGTGCTGTGGACACAGCAGCTGGCAGAAGGAAGCCTAGTGCTTATTCCCACCCAAATTCAGCACAGTGACTGTGCTTGACTTGGACAAAGGCTAAAAGGCATGCAGGATACAAGCAGCCAGCCCAGAAGCTGGAGATAAGTGCGATGCATGCAGGTGTCTACAGCCCTCCTGTGCTGTCCCTGTGCTCAGGGACACCCTAAGCTCTGCCGTACTCCTCACTTGCCTTCTGGCTGGCACCTGCTTGCTCAGGTGCTTGCAGAGCAACACTAGGCACTGTGCTGTGGTGCCCAGCGGATAAGATCGCTATGGATGTTCTTGAGGGACTGAAGACAGTACCCACCCACCAAGCTCAGGAGTGCTTTCCACCTCTGTCCACCTAAAGGGAGGCTGAGCTCTTTCAACAGCTGACTGTTCCTAAGTGAGCTTCTCCGAAGGTGGTGCTGCCTGAGATCTTCGGTGATGCCTGATGGAAACATCTAGTGAATAAGGACAGAGTGACAATGTCCCTTAAAGGCTTTGGATAGTTGATTGGTCAGAGCAAAGCGCCTGCCTGTTGCTGGAGGAGCCTGTCCAGACTGTGGGGTTCAGTGCACTTGTACTCACCTTCTATGAATGTTTGGGTTGGCTCCAGCCTGTTGTAGCTCTCCAGAGTTTTACATCTTTCAATCAGGTATTCAGTGCTCTTTAGACTCCATGTTGGTCCATGCAGCCAAACCCTGACAAAAACTGTTTAATGCTTTATACAAGTATTTTCTTTTTAACAATCCCGGCCAGAGATGCTGAGTTGAAGAACCAAACTGATTTCATGTGCTTCTCCAACACCCCATTATGACATTTATGACATATTTTTCGGTTTAGAGGGATGATTTTTTCCAGATGCCAGCACATCTAAAACTACCTAATGAGATTTCCACAGATGTAGAGCTTAAAACCATCTACGGTATTTTTATTTTTCTCTCTAAGTGATGATGCTTTCCAACTGAAACATTTCCCGTATAAAGCACTAGAAACAGTTGGATGCACATTGGATTCATAGACAGAAGAGCTTGTTCATTGGAAGGCAGGTATTGTGATTGAGTCTTGGCTTTTCTGCCACTTGATTTGAAATGAGTTTTATTTTCTTTGGTGTTGGTCAAGATTTAAAGACCAAATCTCATATCTAGAGTTCAAGGTGGACAGGGAGTACTTCAAAGGCCCTGTAGCTCTTCTCTGCAGTAACACCACCTCCCTACATACAGTGTCTTGCCTTGCATATTGCAAAGGAAGTATTATTGGCCATGTTTTACACTGGGAAAGAAAGATGAAGTGACCAATGGGTGAATCTCCCTCTCTTCTCCATGGGTGGGAGAAGCCTCTGTTTCCTTGAGGACAGTTGATGCTTTCCCTGTCTTATATTTGTGTCCTTTGGGGGATGGTGATGATGAGTGGTTTGTGCAAGGTGGACTCTACCCCTCTACTCCCTGCCCTTCTTCCCTTCCCCAGTCTGCCCGCTTAGGAGTGAGGAAACCAGGCTGATAAGCGTTACTGCACCAGACGAGGTACTGTGCGAGGTCGTTCAGGGTCCCCAGAAGAAAACTGGGAAGATGTAATGTGGTGGTTATTTGATCTGAGCCTCAGCAAGGCAGGATGTTTATGTTGCTGCTGAACGGTCATTTTCACCACTTCTGTTCTTCACACTTTTCTTTCCTAATGCAGCTGATGAGACCCATAGTTTGTTCAGGATCAGGAAAAGCATCTGACTGCTTGAGAGCCATTCCCCTAGTGAATATGGAATAACAAAGGGAAAGGATCCTGTGTTATTCTGTGGCTGGCGCTGGGATTACTGGCTTGGGTGTGATACCCAGGACGCAGAGACATGAGAAAGCTGTTTAACCGTGTATTGGGTGGGTGTAAGTCTTGCTATCTACTGCTTCCCCACATTTCTTCTGCTTTCACACAGAACAATTATTATATTCTTTCAGTCAAGAATGACCCCTATTACACTTAAAATAAATTGCAGCATTGTCTGGAAATATTTAAGCTGAATCTCTCTCACTCTTGTAAGAGCAGAACACCCACAACCAAGGAAGGGAGGCTGGGCTGTTCCAGCACTGAACTCAGCCTTGCAGATGTCTGTCACCTGTTTCTAAGGAAATGTGCAAGTGTTTGGGAAAGAGCTGGGCTTCGTTGTTATTGTGGGAATCTGAAACCACTCTGAACTTTGCCCTTCTATCCCCTTTCCAAATCTCTTCTTTTTTTACAGAAGAGAAATTGCTAGGCTCATACTTCACTAACTGGTTTGCATTAAGGGCTCTATTCTGCAAAATGCCAAGTGCTCTTGACTCTTGCCCAAGCCAAAGTTGCTCAGGACCTTGCCAGAACTGAACCGTAAGATTCGGATTTGGGCCATAAGCTAGAAAGTCAATCTCCAGTTCGTGTTAACTGATCTCTTCAGAGAACGCCCCCACTCCCGGCTGGGGAGAGTGTCATTCGGCATGACACACGGTATTAACACACAAGAACAGACTGTACCTGCAGCAGCTTTTCCATTCATGGGGCCCACACCTCTTGCCCTACTAGGTAGCGTGCTGGGCAGGAAAGCAATGAGTAGCGTGCTTTCTACCTGCTGGTGGGGGCTGCTAAATGAAAAACTATTGGACCCGCATGGAGAAAGGCAGAAGCTGGATGCCTGCAGAACAGAAGGGGAAACCTCACGGTCTGGATTTGGCCCCCATTTTCTTTCTGAACAGCCCACAGCTAGGTTACTCCCTTTCCGCCTTGCGCCTACTGCATGTGACTCTTTACTGTAGTCCATCACTAAAATCCTGTTCCTTCACCCCACCAGCTTGGCAGGCCACTGTGCTTCTCAGGAATGTGAATAAGAGAAAGCCTTAGCAAGTGGAAAGCATGGTATGACGCTCATCGAGAGGAATCTTCCCAGGCTCGTGCCATTGTTATGCAGGACTCTGTCCTTCTCGGCCCCAGCAAAATCATGTCTTGGAGAAGTGCTTTCCAGGCTCCAGATTGTATGGATGGAGCTTAACTGGCTCCACTTCTCCATGGGAAACAAACACGCTGCAGACTTGGATGTTGTTTTACAGGAGAGGTGCCCCACATCTGGTACAACCTCATGGACACCAAATTTAATAAATTAAGAGCAGGATCAAGACAATCATCCAGATGCTCTATTGGGTGGGACTGCCAGCTGAGATCATTTTGGATCCAGAAGCAGGTTCATGTCCCAGCTAACAAAAGAGGTATGGGTTTACTTGGAGTTAAAGCCAGCCTGACTGTCTGCTTACTGCTGTTTTGGTGCTAGAAACCATCTTGAAGAGGGTGTGAATATCGTGCACCTTTGCATTTCGTGTAATAAAATGGTTCCTGGTCAGCTACCCTGTCAGTTAAGAATTATGCATCCACCGCTTTGCATGATTAATCAGATGTCAGGATGTATGTGCTCTCCCAGCATATCATCCCATGGCAGGCAGCAGCGCGTTTACAAATGTAGAAAGAAAAAAAAAAAAAAAAGCAATAATAGGAAAAAGAATTATTTTTATGTGTACTTGTCTTAAGACATATTTTTCCATTCAGTAATTTGAAAAAAATAACCATCTGGAAAAAATCATATTATGGACAAGGCGTGTCATGACATTTACAGCAAATATTTTTGCTGCTAGTATCAAAACCAGCTCTTTGCTCTATCAAGGGCTGAATATTCGTATACTCATAAATGTTCAGTAAATAAAAGGGCCTCTGCAGAAACTCAGCACTGGCCATCCTGTGCTCCCAGCATTCACTTTCTCATTTGTTTATACTTTTTTCAAAACCATATTTTTTTGCATCTCAGATGTAAGTGCCTGTAGTTCCTTTCCCTTTGCCCTTTTGGTCTCAGGAGAATGACAATAAATGGCACTACTGTGGAAGAAGTCCTGATGTAAGTAAAGGTATCAGGAGGTTGCGAGGTCATGAGCATAAATGAGGCAAAGTTTCCAAAGAAATCACCAAGACGATTTATAATCAAGGGCAACCTAGTTCAGCCAGAAGAAGAAATGAAATGCGTGCATCGTGCACCAGGTTTTGAGAGGGAGCAGACAAAGAAACCAAACAGCTTTTGCCACCTTCTAGATTGGTTGGAGCCTCCTAAAGATGTTGTTGGTCCCTGCAGGCTGCCCTCTGGCAGCAGTGCTTGGGGTCGAATGAAAGCTCCCCTCTCTCTGGCACTCCTACTGAGGTTAAAAAGCCTTTATGGAGGCTCAGCACTCTTTCTAAGATTGGAGGCTAATGTATGGTTTACATGAGGTGTAAGCCTTGCACGGGGTCTCTTCAAATAGGCAGGTTGAATGTCCAGCACTCACTTTGGGTTCTCTGCAGCCTGTGCATCCCACAGGCAGTTTTCTCTTTTGGGGCACCTGGAGCATATTCCCAGGATGCTGCAATGTTCAGTATCCCTACAAGTGTTATTTGAATGGAAGTGAGATGTCAAGCATCTACAGTAGAGTGGCAGAAAGAAGGAAATTATGGCTTTGTCTTGCAGAATAGGGACAGGAGCAGTGGTGACACTGACGGCCAGATGTTCCAAGGCTGTGGGTGTTTGGATGCACAGGTTTCCTTGAGGATAACCTCTGCCTGTTCAGAGGTTATGGGCTGTAACGTCCACTACCACTTGTAATGTCCAATTACCGTATGTAGTCTAAACTCATATACATCATAGCTTTTAAATGTCCCTCTAAAAATATAATTTAAAATATTAAATAGAACTATAGAAACTGTCATGTAGTACTGATATTTATATATTTCTTTATCATATGTATTATCATGCTTTTAAAAGCTAAAAAGTTCTAGAAATTCTCCCTTCATTTTGCAAGGATTTTGAACATAACCTACTCATTTACACAAAGCAGGTGCTTTGCAAATATTATGGTTAATTTTAAATATATTTGCCTTTTAGCATCTTATGAGCACAGTCTCCTAAGGTGCCTCCACAAAACATGGAGGTAGCAGACAAGCAGCTGTTCTGTTTGGCCGAGGCTTCGAAACCCCAAGCGTACCAAAATCTCCTTGAAATGGTAACGTGGTAATTCTTAATCGCAGCATGTTACTACTTTGACATAAAGGAACAGTGATTCTTTCTCTGGGAGGAGGGTCAGTGGAAATGAATCTTCTTAACAAAAATCAATACCCCAAAATTTGAAATCAGTTGATGCAACTATCTGCAATTCAACTTGCTTATTAACAGACGCGACCAATCAGTGCTGTGTGCTCCCTGTTGCTAAGTTGCCTCCATAAACAAATTGATTAATTGATTTTTTTTTTCCCAAGGCCTTTCAGTGTATAAGCAGGTCAGGCAGCTATGATTTCATTTTGTTCATCTGCTCAGCGCTGGCTTTGTAAATCAGTTTGGAATCCCAGTTCTTCATCTCAAAGATCAGCAGTGTCATCTGCAAGCTCGGTCAGAGAGGTGGATCCATGGAGAAACTTCAGCTCTCCGGGAAGATGGGGAGAAAGTGGGACTGATTTTCAATGTGGGAGTGGAAACCATCCACCTTCTCCCTGAATTTGGAGCACTTGGGCCAGAACCTGTCCTTACGGCTCCAGGCCTAGGTTGAAATGGGAAAAAACTACAGAATAGAAGTACGTTTTTAATTTGGCTTTTTCTTCCAGCTGGTTCTGAGCGAGATCTTGACTGAAAATCTGTTTGAACAGGCTAATATTAACCGAATTCTATGATTGAGGCCATATTCTAGTGAGAACAATGTCTGAGATTTTAGAGATGTCACGTATTGCCCTAGGCCTTCGTTTGCTATGAAATTCGGGTTTAATCTCACCTGTCTAGAAAGGCTGCCTTTGCAGATAGTCCTGGTGGCCCTGTTGCTGGACATGCTTAGAAGCTGGGTCTGTTTTGCTCAGCATGTTACTGCCTGAGAATTCACCACTGTGTTTTTGAAACTGTGTTCCTGATGCCAGGCAGAAAGGCAGCCAGAGCAAGCCCGGTGCACTTTCAAAGTCAGAAAACAGGGATATTCCCGTAGTACAGTAAACAAAATAAAATAAAATAAAAATAAAAAAAAGATGATGGGTGGAAGAGGAAACCTAGAGTCTTCACTGGGTAAGCAGGAAGAAGGGAGCCACAAAGGGCCAGGTCTGGAGCTGGGATAGCCGCAGGGAAGGAAGAACCACAGCTGCCTATTACTGCTAACGATGCAGAATGATGCAAGCTGGTTGCAGGCAACCCCTTCTATAACTTCCTTAAACCCAATTTCTCTGCATGTCGTTCTACCCTATGTGACCACCTGTTTTGAGAGGTAAGAAAAGCATCTTGCTGAATGGCTGTGGAGGCTTGTTACCATTAGCAGAACATTTAACTCCTTAGCAAAAGTTTTCTGGGCTGGTATTTATTTATTTACTTAATTAGTCATAGTCGTGGTTGTATTGAATGAAGTGCTAGACTTAAAGCTGAATGGAAAGTTGCCGTGTTCAAGGACCAGGTACTGCAGGACCGGTGTAAATGGCAATTGCTACCGTGGAAGTGTGTGAAAGCTGCTGGTGGTGTGTGGCTTGGCAGGTTGTTAATGGGGAAACAGGTTAACAGAAATGGATGGTATTTTAGTAGACTGGCAAGATGGGCTTACGTCTCCTGGATGTCCTAGTAAAGAGATCAAACCCAAAATGTTTTAGCCACAATTTTAATGCTTTTAATCATAAATAGGTATTTTCCTGAAGTTGGCAACACAGAACAAATTGGGTATCCAGTGGGTATTTTAGTTTAAACCCAGCAATTTCAAAATGTTAATAGATTATATACTGGCACTTCTCTTCAGATACTTGTTTCCTTTCTGTCCCCCTATGCCCCACTTAGATGAAGAAGCCAGAGAACACAACAACATCCATATTTTTCTGGAATGGGTCCATCTAAACCTCCTTCATTTTTACTTCTCCCTAAAAGTTAAAGCTGTGGGGTTTGTGTGGGTTTTTTTTCTTTTCTTTTCTTTCTTTTCACAATTCTTCAACTGTACACAAACTGAAAAACAGCAGAAAGAAAGCTGGGAAAAAAGACAGTAAGAACGGAGGGGAAAAAAATGGGGAAGCATCAGTGATTCCATCACACTCGGCGGCAAAACCTAGCAAAAAAGAACATAGAAGCAAAAAAAACCCAACAAACACTTAAAAAATGACCCCAAATGTTTCAAAGTGAAAAGTTTTGGAAGGAAAAACTATGGTGTTTTTTAACAGTCTTTCTTTTTCTATTTGTTTAAGTAGATTCCAGTGCTAACAAGTTAGCTTAGAAACATAAGTGTTAGAGTGAAGAGGTTCAAAATGTAGGCTTTTAAACAGAAAATTGAATTTCCAGAAGGATTTCATGGTCTTTGGTAGAGAAAGATTGATGCTTTTTGGGAGTCAAGTTTTGGACTGGGCTTGGAGTTTAAGGCTGGAACTTTACAAACTTTGTTTCCGTAGATTTTGGCTGCACAGCGGCAAACATCTTGCTCCGTTATCTCAGTTTGCAAAAGCATCACAAATGTAGTTGCTGTAGTGAGCTGTTGGTCCTTTTCCCATTTTAGGTTAGATACAAAACCCAAACACTGGTGGCTAATCCAGACTTTAGGATTTGAGCCTGAACTTATCCCAAAATTTAGAAATGTTAATCTTCAAGATTTTGGCTTTCACCTATCTCCAGTCAAAATATGTTTTGCATGACTTCATCACTTAGCTAAGTAAACTGAAGGCAGTTAATTGTTTGTTTGTTTCTTTATTCTCAAAGTAATTAAAAGTTAATTCTCTCCATAGCTGAAACAATACTCTGAAGCAGAAAAAATTAAGTTTTTTATTACTACCACGGGCTTTGTTATTGATCCTAACAATACAATTACGCTTGTCTTCAAGGTGATTCAAGGTAATAATGCCTTTTCTCCATAGATTTGAGGTCTCACCAAACATTAATTGAATACCTCACCTAAGAAACAAGATAAGCTAAAGCTTGTGTGCTATAGTGGATATTAGTAGTACATCAGCTCTAAATGTAGGAAACTGGGGCATAACATTGCCAAGGGATACCTATAAGCATCGCTTTCTGTGTCCTTTCTTCCAGCCGAAGAAAGGTGTGCAATGGTCGGAGGGCTGGTGCTGATGCCCCATTTCATAGAGCAAATAGGACCTCAGAGCAGAATGCAACTGAAGGGTGACTAGCCTGTGGATATTTAGGAGTAGAAAAAGATCTTCTTATTTCCATCCA
>NW_009646843.1:535364-567143 GCF_000708025.1 Charadrius vociferus
AGCAGGAAGATCAGTTCATCAACAGGACATGGCTTATCCCTCTTACTGTGTGAGACAGCCATGGCCTTCCCCTGGTACTTGCTGAAGTTTTTTTTTTTTGGTTATTTCTCTCCTCTTGCCATTTTGCCCCTTATATACATTTCTTCACTGTACTAGAAATTTCTTTTATATATCAAAGAAAAGAGCCTTAAAAGATCCCTTCAAATGCCAGAACCTCAGAAACAGTGGAGAAATGTAGCGTGACATTCAAGTTTAGGCATGTTTTTCCTTTGACTGCCTCTTTTCATCTCTAGAGGAAAGAGGGACCTTTTAATATGGGTCTTGTTGGATGCTCATTTTCTTTTCAGAGGTAGGGCACTAACTCTGCCATCCTCAGGCGTGTATGACCTCTATCCCTCAAAAAATACGACAGACAAAAACACCCATCGTCATTAATCTTAAACTTTATCTCTGATTAGCTGATCAACAAAACAACCTTTTCTTATGCCACCGTTTGGTATGCTGGACATATGTCAGAAAGACATGGGCCATCCATATCTTATCTTACATTAAGAAGAGTTATCCAGAAATGTACCTTCATTACTGCGACAGTCATGTCAAAAAGAATCGATTTATTGTCAACGCATCTAACCTAACAATGTTAATGGACTCTTCAGACATCTTCTCCTTCTCATTTGTTTCCTACATGCCTATCAAAGAGACAAAGCAAGATAGTTACCAAGCTCTGGGGAGTGGTGTGTGTATGTGTTAAGAGAGTCCATGACAGCTCCTTGGGCTGTCTCTAATGAAGTGAGATGGGGGTGCAGGAGGAGGAATTGGGAAGAGGTTTCTCCAACACTAGGACACACCTAGAGTGGAACTTCAGCTTCCTCCACCGCTGTATTTTCTCAAACTTTAACAGTTCTTTGGGGGATTAGTTAACAATGGGGTTGGTTACTCCACTGGTTAGCGATATCTGGAAAGGATTTACCTGTGTTTCACCTCTGCATATTTACTTGTGGCTCGATGCAGCCAAAGGTTTGAGCTGATGGTGCTCAGCACCACTGTGAAGGATAGATGTCCTCTGGAGCTGTCAGAAGGTGAATGTTTGATACTGGGCAGAAGTGTTTTCTGCGTTGTGTCTTTGCCAAGTCAGTCACTGGGAAACCTATTCTGAGAAAGACTCTGCATTCCTGTTATGAATGAATTTGCCTTTTGCCAAAGTATGACTGGCTGTCTGGTGCTAATCAGTGGTAACAGGATGACCTTTGCAAGTGAATAGAGCAAAAGGCAATTTGTCTTATAGAACTTGTACAACTGTTTTGTTTAATGAAACAACATGATTATAATCTTCCCACAAAGGCACATAAACAATTAGAGTAAATCTCCCTCACATGTTGCTAGGTGTTTACATAACTCATCCTTCTCCCTTATCAAATGATGTGTACAATGCACTCCTGACTCTGGCAGAACTTGGATTGTGTAAGCTTAATCAAACCTGATAAACAAATGTGTTTCCTATAATGCTGGAACAGCATCAGCACAAGTCAGCACACATTTATTTATGCACCCAAGTTCTGTTTGAAAAAAGACTTCCAGTCACCAGTGTGCAGTATTTAAACAACCAGGGGGAATGCAGAAATGTATTACTAAGGGCATAGATACTACTCTCTTGGTGCCTGTTATATTCTTCACTTACTCCAAACTGCCAGTTTTGGGTTTGAGTTTGTTATTCGAAAGATGATCGAGAGGGCCAGGTTGTTGGTACATGTACTTTTTATTTCAAGTTAAAGCTATCATGAAATTATTTGATTACAAGCACTTGCTAAGCGTACACCAAAGAAGGCGTGTGAAGATTTCTGCTGCCTACCTTGATGCTGTCCTGCTGTGTCTGGTCTTGGTTCATTCAAATGTCATTTCACAGGGACTGAACTGAATGATCAAACTGCTCATATAACCTTAAGGTCTGAGTCTTAAAAGTTTTCTTTTTCTCTTTCTCTTTTTTTTTTTTTCTTCCCACTTTATGTGGGAAAAATACAGAACCTACTTTCAGCGCACAGGAAAAAGTGTGTTAATGTGCCAACATCAAGTGAATTCCATGACTCTTCTATTCATTAAACTCCCAGTTCCTCTGCATATAATTTATGTCAGTTCAGTTATGCTCCTCCAGGGTGTGCTACTAAAAGAAAAAAGGAACAGGTATTTAGCCAAAAAGAGGTGTTTTTGGCTCCAGAAATCAACTTGCACCTACTGACAAAGGAAAAACAGACATGTTTTGCCAAAAAAACAAATAACCAGACCTATTTTTTCCAAGCCTGCAGTTTGAAGGTATAACGTTTACATTGTTCTTTAGTGATTCCCTTTTCCTCACACAGATGCAAAACAAACAAACAAGCCAACCCCCTCTATTTCTCTCCATGATCCGCCTTGTACATACATGACCCAGCTCATAATATCTAGCGGTGACTTCATGCTTGCAGAGGGCTGTTCGGTGACGAACCTGACCCAGACCTTGGGCGCAATACAGCACTGCAGCTGGGAGTGATTAACTCTGCACCCAGGTTTCGACTTGGGCTCCTGGATAGTGAAGCCGACTGTTGGATAGTGTGAGACAGATCGAGTCCAAAACTCTTAGCCAAATACAGTAATGTTAAAAACAAAGGGCTAAATTACTTCTGCTCACGGAAAAGTAGTTTCACCGTGAGCAAAACTTTGAGATTCCTGCTCCCCCTCTCCCCTTGTACTGGCCTCCTCCCCAAAACCCGCCGCGTCCTCCTGGGTTTCCTTGAAGCCTCAGCTTTGGGGGCTGGGGAGAGCCTGTGAGGCTGATTTGCTGGGAGGCATCAGGTTGCACAGTGCCCTTTGTTAGACTCTCTAAGTTAATTATGCTAATTGGAGCCCTGAGATTCCTCAAACCTGCCGCGTTAAATACGTCTGCTTCCTCTTTGGCAGAGCCCGGACCCGGCGCTCTACAAGACCCTCTGCGGCCGTAGGGATGCAGGAGCAGATGTACGCCAAGGGAGAGGGACCGGCCGCTGGTCTGCCTTGTGATGGGGGCGAGGAGGAGACGTGCTGTGAGAGTATCTGAACCTGATTTCTGAGGTCCTGGCTGAATCCATGTTACTTCCCTCCATAAATTCTGGCAGGCTCTAAAGCCTCATCTATAAAAGAAAGTGAGAGACAGAGAAACTCTGAAGACAGGCTCTGAGTGGGTGGGAGACTTGATTAATTGCAATGTCAGACAAAAAGAGAAGGACATATTTTAAAGTAACAGCAAGACCTTTCCACTGAAATAAAGTAATTCTTAAATCTGCTCTGCTACATGGGCATTAATCTCGAGTCCCTCCTAGAAAGCCAATGGAGGTGATGAGGGTTGGCAGGGGAAAGCGAGAACAGGATCTGGCCTGTAAGCACAGAGAGAAATAGGGCGAAGGAGACGAACGCTTTCCCTTTCTCTGGGGCACTTAATTTGACTGGCATTTGGATAAACCCCTCCTATTGGAGCAACATGCCATACTCCGTCCTCTACGGACTCTGCTATTTATGTCTTGTGTGTGCGTTCCTCTCACGCCACTGGTACAAATAACACTTTAAAACTAAATCTGTAAGACAGGGAACTCCTGAGCTTTATATTTATTGACTTAGTATTTGGACGAATCATGTGAAAAATAATAACAGGGAGTGCAAATTCCTCAAAATCGTCTCCTCATTGAATTTCTTCTGATACAGAGGGTAAGGGAAACTGTATGGTAAAGAATTTAACTGCTGAGGTCGGAGTGCCCCTCCCTTCCCACCTGTCCATTCAATAAACAGCTACTCAAAGCAGGAGGGAGAAAAAACCTTTCTTACTTTTACTAGTTGTGTCCACAGAAGTCCCATCTCTAATCTCTCATGGGAGACACTAAGGAGTAGCTCTTTGTAATGTTTAGAGATTTACAGAGCTGGAGACAGTGAAAGCATTTACTGTTAATGGGTAGCATCATTTGCAACAATTGTCTGTACTTTGAGAAGTTATATGGGTAAATCTCACTGAAGGCCAAATCCCATTCCAGTGGAAATAGCGGAATAGACTGTTGAAGAGAAAAATACACTATGGGAGGGAGAAATGTGTTTGATTTCCAGAAACCTTACCCAAACTTGTACAGATTAAGAAGTTAGAGTCCTTTACAGTTTAAATGCCATTTACTTTGCTAAGGTACCCTGTTTTTGATTTAATTTCCTTCTGATGCTTTTAAGATAAGGCTGGAGATAAAAGAGCGTGGTTCAGAGATTGTTGGTATCACTGGGAATTACTTAATTCACTTCAATAGGCTTTGGTGTCAAACTTAAATTAAGACATCTCCTGAACTGGGATGCAACCTATAGTCCATTGAGGCCAGTGGACAGACACTAATTTTAATGAATTTTGAACTGGACTCTGACCACCAGACCAAAACAGACTACTTGGGTGGGTGCTCAATCTCGGGGATCGAAGCTGAAAAACATATTCAGAATGAAAACCTGTATTTAATGAAAGTCCAGTCATCATTAGACAAATGTCTCCTTAGATTTCAATTGAACTAATCCCAAATTGATGGAGAGTCAGTTTGGCCAAACATCTGAACAGCAGCCACTCCTTCAATAACTATTTATTAAAATACAGTCTCTGGACTGACTTTCCAGTTATTAAGATATAGGTTCAGGATGGGCTTTCCCCTATTCATGCTGATGATATGGTATGTACTGTACATGCTGAAGGAACTGCAGAAAAGTGCTCTCCTTTAGCTGTTAATCAGCTTACCAGTTCTTGCATGGAAAATGCTATATTCTGGACTGTGATCCTGGCAAATAACCAAAGGGGAAGTGGATTTTCAAATGCTTATTTTATTAATCTTTAAATATCGCCTCGCTAGGGCTCCAGGTGTTGAGTGGTTTATAACACTCTAAATTGTAATAATGGATATATTTTAATCCTGTGCATACACTCCCTTACTGTAGCTGAATGGGGATCTCGCATACTGTAAAATGGAGAAGAGCTGCCTACCAGATCTGTTCCTAGGCTCTGGCACAGCAGCACAAAGGAAATTTCCTGCTAACCCATCAAGTCCTTGAATGATTTGTAAAATACCATAAGAGTCTGAGAGTGTTTAAAAGGAGGAGAAAGATACAGAATCGCACGTTCCTGCCCCCGGCACATCAGCCAAGTGGGACCTAATCCAACCACCCCCTGTAGTTAAATGAAGAACTTGACTAATTTTTGGATCAAACCCAGGTAGCGCACTGCCTCGCATTAACAGCAGTTCCACTTATCTTTGAGTTGTACTTTCCTTACTTTGTTTCTGTACAGATAGTTATTTGCTTGAGGGCTGGAGGATTTGCAGACTGACAATATTTGAGTTTTTCACTGCTATCTTCGTGTTTCGGGAGCATTTTTGCAAGGAACTTAGGGGTGTGCATTATGACGTTAGGTTTATTAGGTTGGCACAAGAGATATTTATCAGCTCACCCTCTTTTCAACATTTATTAACTCAGGGGTACGAGGCACAGACCTGATTCACCTATTGACTGTGGCTTCCTTCCAGTAGAGGGAAGCTGGTATTAGTGATGATTTTTTTTAAATTGCAGACAGGATTGGCTAAAGGTCCGTTTGACTGAAGAATAAGTGTTGGTGGTAGAGGAATGGAGCTGGCAGCTGGCAGGGTTTGGGGAGATGGGGGAGAATTTAATTGCAAATTGAATTATAAGAGGATCTATGTGATAAAAGGAAGCCTCCTAATGGAGGTTAGTGCTCGTTCCCTGTGAAAAGCCATCAAGGTTTGGGTGGCTGGCATTTCTAATTCTGTTAAGTGTCAAAATCGATGCTTGATGGGTCTGCGGGAGCCAGGCAATGGGCACGCCTGTGCTGACATACCAATTTGGTACAAGAAAGGGACGAGGAAGGGACTTCCCAGAATAAGAGTGAGATGTCTCTTGAAATTTAATTTGCTTAATAAGGTTTTAAAAGCATTAGAAAAAAAAATTAAATAACAAGGCCATTTCCACCCTCCTTCTAAAATAAACCTCGAGCTTCGTTTGCAGTTTTCCACTTGTAAGCAACACATGTAAGTGAAGGGCCTGTTGTTGCAACCCTGGAATGCTCCCAAGCAAATGATGCTTCTTTATTGAAAGCAAATGAAGAAAAAAGAGAATCTGTCAAGGGGAGAGAACAGTTTAATTGGATTAAAACCTATGAGCATGTACAGTAGGGGAGGAGAGAGCTCCTCTATCCCTGATTCCTGTGGAGAAGGCAAGGAGATTACCGGGGGGTGAAGTGAGAGCTATGCAGCGCAGCGCAAGCAGCCATCCAAAGCCTGGAGTTAGCCAGTGCGGGGGCCCCGGAGGAATTGCCGGTTTCTTTTGGGCGGCTGGGGAGTTCTCCCTGGAAAAGGGTGGCTGGCAGCGCTCATTAGAGGGAGTGTGGGTCTCCTCTGGCACTGAATGCAAATTAAGGAGCAATGTTTGTGTTTGTGGTTCATTAGCAGTCAAGTGGTTTGTCCAAAATACATTTCGCTTTTTCTCTAAAAGGACAGCCTGTAGATTCGAGCCTGAGATTTCTTATGCATTTCAAATGACTTACTCCAGCCCTGGTCTTTCATCCCCACACTGTTATTTAAAAGAACCCTGAGTTTTGGATTCTGTTTCATCGGCTCTCGGGGAAGCAGAGACTTTGCAGCGGAAGGTACAGTTATGCTGTGCAGCCAAGGTGGGAGGATGGAAAGTCACTTGGTGCCTTGTGCTTGGGTTAAAATTTAGATGAAGAAGATCTTTGCAAACTCAAAGCCTTATTGCAAAGCCACAGCTAATGATGGTCCAGAGTCAAACCATTCCACCAAAATGTTCCTGAGCTCTCAGGCTGAAATCTCAGTTCTGGACACAGTAGGCAAAATTTCTGAAGGTCTCAGCATTTTAAGTGCTCTGCTCAGCAGTGGGTCCGGACCCTTGGAAATGCGGGTCCTGAGCCATTTCTGGAGTAATGCTTGGGACACACGGTGGACCATGCCAAGCCTGGGTCTTAATGTAGGCTGAAATTTTGAGGCCTGGGATGTGGTGCTGAATTGGTCCTGAAATCCTACTACCCCTCACCCTCCCAGTGCCACCAGAAGGGATGGAAAGTAAAACTTGGACGGGTAATTGCCCAGCGAGGCAGGGACAGGGAAACGAGGAAGTTTTGCAGGTTGGGGGCAGGGGCTTTGATTTGAATACGAAGAAGCATTTGGAGCCAAACCAGCAGCAGATTGTGGTACCTTCTTAATTCTGTGAGCCACACATGAATGACCTTTTTGTCTGCCTCCGCCTGCCTGCGGTGGGGGGTTCTCCCCCCTGCCTTTCCCCACCGCACACACTCATTGATAATATACATGTGCTAAATAGGATTAACTCTCCCTCATCTGCATGAGTTGTTTCTCTCCCTTGCGCCACTCAACCCGGCTTCCCCCTCTCCCCTCCCGCACCCTTCAGCCCCCCAGCTCCTTCTGGAGCTCCATGTGGGCCTTGTGTGGAGTTTAGCTCCCTCATTGTAGGGCAGCTGGTAATGGGAGCGGGGCTGAAAAGCCGGCTGTCAGGCTCAGTGCTCAGGAAGAATAGGCGGACGTCTGCTCCGCAGCTTTCCCTTTGATAGACGAGGATAATCCCTGCTATGAGAAGGCTGAGTCAAATGGAAAGGGAGAGTGAGCCCAGCGCCCTCCCGCAGCCCCGAAGCAGCACAAATTGCAAATCCCGGGATTTGAAGGGAGACGGCTCATCCCGCTAAGCACCTTGTGATGAATCCATTTCTTCCTAGAGATGTCTTTTTCTGGAAGTGAGGGAAGGCAGCTAAGCTGGCTCTTTGGAGGACAGGTGCCCTTTTTGCAGCCTGAGCAGAGAGCTGGGAATGGCTCTTTTCTCCCCAGGAGCCGGGGACAGGGCACGGGGAGGGGAGGACTCTGCGGCCGCCATTCATGCTTTTATCGGGGAGCATTCCCTGCTGCCACGTGCAATTAGGCAGTGAGGGCAGATTGGGATGCAAACTCTCTCAACACAGCCAGGATCAGACCTCCCAGGTTTCTTCACCAGCAGGAGCCATCCCATGCTTTGAACTGGGAAACCAGTGAGGGGACATGTTTCAGGGTGGGGATCTGGGATGTAGGGTGGCAGCTGGGAGGGGAGCAAGTCCTAAGGAAGACGCATTGGTGTTTGAGGGCCTCCTAGACAGCCAGGGCACGAGGCTCATACAGCTGGTTTAGGAACAGGGTGAGGGACAGCCCCAGTGGGGGAAATATTGCTGCAGAGGTGAGAGCTGGTTGGTTGAATCTCAGTCCCAGTGTGCAAGATGTGATGGTTTATTGGTATCCCATCACTGAGGGACTCATCCTAGGAGGCAAAACCCCTAGTTCAAGGTCCCTTTCCAACTCAAAGCAGTCTGGAAACTTGGGGTCCCGTCACTCAAGTGGGTGTCTCACCCTCAGTCAGGCAGTGCTTGGGTGTCTCTGACTATATCTCACTTTCTGCAAAAGAGTTTTGAAAAGTCTTGATTTTGAGATGTTCATCTGGCAAGAAATGGTGACTTAAAAACTCAGAAAGGAGCCTTTTTCTTTTTTGCACGTAAGTTGTATGGGGCTGGCATTCCCTAGAGTGTACCCAGAGGTTTAAGACAATGTTCAGGCAGGATGTTAAATAATTTTATTCACTGATGTTTACAAAAATCCGTGGTTTAGGACTTGGGCCAAGTATTACCATGTTGCTTGGTAACACCCATGGCCCACTGAGAGAAGATGATGAGGCAGAGCCAGAATGAGAAACAAGAAAATATAAACCAGTGAGAAGCAAGCAGGGCTTTTTAGCTGAACTTTGAATTTCTTTTGTGTATTATGTGGAATCTACTCTGCTTATCCGCTCTTGGTGCGCCCAGTCCTTTAGATGCATAGAGTTTAGCTCCAGATTAAATGCCTTTTTCCCTCACCTTCTCCAATGCTGAATATTTGTCTGTACTCACCAAACTTTTCTGATGCAAAAACTTTGGCGTAATGTTTCCACAGAACAGGTTTCCTGCAAGTTCCCTCTGCTTCCAGCCAGCCTGGGAGGGCACTGGGAGAAAAGCTGGTCTCCCAGTGTTTTAGGGCCTGCTCTCCCATATGGGATCCAAAAATGGAGCAGCGTAATAAGCAAATGGGTGGCACTAACCAAGCATTTGAGAACCTGGAAGGAACTTTTGTTTCCAATTCAGCTTTCAAAAGAGGCAAAAGGCCAGGGGCTTTCGCATTATTTATTCCAACCTATTTTCCCATCTTTACTTGAGGCTCAAACAAAAGTGGCCCATGCCGAGTCTTGCAGATGGATTAGCAATCAAGCATACAGCTGCACATACCTGGCACTCAAGCGTTCGTGCTAGCCAGCCTCCTAAGAGCCGATCTCATTTTTACATTTTGGGTGCTGGAATGTGGGAGTGGGTGGAAGGGCCAGGATGTGAGAAGGCTCCACAGATGTTTTACAAGAAGGAAGTGAATCGATAGTTTAGGCAATCTGATTTACTTGAATCTCCAGATTGTTTTCTTGGAGGGTTTTTTGAGTTTCACTGGAATTTCTGGTGGAGGTTTGGGCTGTAGCTTATTTTATTAGAATTGATTTTCCTATATCCCTTTATATAGCCTTCTTCTCCTCCTCTTGAGACTATCCCGATCATCTGGAAGAAAGGAGCTGACCTTACTGCAAAAGCAATGAGAGATATGGCAGTTTGCCTCCAATATAAAAGTCTTCATCATGTCATGAACAGCTTTATCTTTATCATCTTAGGTATACCTTTAAAGCTTTTCCCCAACTTATTTCACAATGTTGACCTTCCTTCTTCATAAGGACCTAGCCATTGAATACCATCTAACTGTGGGCAGCTCAGTGTGTCACCCTGCTGTGTTAATCCAAGGGAACAGTCTGCCAGACAGCAAACTCCCCACCAAAGCAACAGAGAGCTCAAAATATTGACAGCAGTTGAGGTGAAATTCATAGCCTCGTTACAAGTGCGAGCTTAACTCTGTTGAAAGGCTTGCATGTGAAACCTGCTCGATAGCGGGCTTGAAACCACACACGCCACATATGGTTCCACCTAGTACGGACAAGGAGCACGGCAGAGGCTGCCAGAGCGGAGTGAGATTTCAACTGAGATTTTGGCTCTGTTCAAATGCAGAAACTTCAAAACACAAATTCGGGGAACAAGAAACAGAGAAAGTTGGAAAGGCAAGGCAGGGGGCTGGCTTTGCCCAGAGGAATGTGATGTTGAGAGGGGCGATGGGGCTTCATTGCAAGGGGCTTTCTGCTGGCTTTAGAAATGCCCAGCCCAACAGCAACACTTTGCCGCAGTCTGCACTGAGCAAAGACCCTCTCCACTGGAAATACAAGGATTGTATGAAGGTGTACAAGGTGCCCTCTGTGTGGCCAACACCCCGTCTTTGTCCAAGTGCTTTGAGCAGAGGTCAACAAAATGTTGCAGGAAAGATGCGGCATGCCTGTATGCACACACCAGGTTGTAAAAAATCTGTGAAACTCTTTCACAGAAAACTAATGGGCAGGCCTCCCTGTAATGCAAAGCAGCCTGTGTTCTGTTTGCACTTGGAAAGCTTGGAAATAGGAGTGAGGTCTGCGTTGGCGCAGGGAAAATCTTGAATCCTCGCAGCCAGCAGGGCTGGCAGCCGGAGATGATCATTGTCAATAATACGCAGGAAGATTGTGCTCCATTGTTGCGGTTCATTATTAAATTACATAATTTTCATTTTTTCCATCCTTAAGCTTTACCACTTAAAATGGTTTGTCCTATGCAATCAAATGTGATCCTTGAGCCTCAGCTTAAAAACCCAATAACAATGAGCATTTTCTGGAATGGAAAAATAGAAAATAAGGGGCTATATAGTAATTCACTTAAATATGTGTGTAGAATGTGAGAGTCTGATAGAAAAATACTGAGTGAACTGCATCCAGACCACTGCTTTGAAGGCACAGATACAACGTCTTGGTGCTAGGGTCAGCCCAATCTCCTTACCCCAGGGAGAAATACCTCTGGTGCGGAGGTGGGCATCAGGCAAGATAATTTTCTCAGGGTCTTTACTAGCTCTCTGATGAGAAATCTGATAGTAGTTTAACCTCCCCAGTATAGTGTTTACAATGGACTTCAAGTTTTGACTTGGTGGTCGCTGTGCCCCAGCTGGAGAGAGGTAACTTTTAAAGTTACGTTCATGCAATTGCTTGTGATGATGTCAGTAAAAGCCAGGATGGGGATACTCAAACGTTATGAGTTCAAAACTGATAGATTTGCTTCATTCATACGATCGCTTTTCATAACACACCAGGCAGCCATGAGGGGACTGAGCTGAGTACTACAGAGCAGGAAAGAATCTGAACTGACGAGTAACAGCTTTAAGAGTCTAAACCCGGTTATCCTGCTCCACCAAGAATTAGTTGCTAATGGCTCCATGCAAGTGCCCAGATACATTTTTTTCCATGCCAGCAGCTCTCTGTATTACAAATTCAAATGTGCTGCGAAATGTTGCTGCAATTCATTGCCCTGAGATTTCAGCGAACCACCAAACTCTTGCTGTACTCAATACCTTTGGGTGTTCTTCTCCTTTCTGGATCCAGTTTGTGATGTTTTTAATTTGGGGATTTAAATCCAACATCACACCCTTCTCCCCACTACTAATAATAGGACTTACGGTGTCTGAGTTTGGATTTCCAGCCAAGGTCTGTTTCTAATTGTGGAAAATAGTGTTGTCCATTGGGTAGATATTAGAAAAAAATAGACTCTGAACACTTATCTTCAGCCCCTTGATGGTTACCCTTACACGGTGTGTTCCTTCTTTTGTCCAGCTGGAGTGGAAGATATTTAGATGAGTTCCTGTTGCAGGGCCTGAGCTGCAACCTGCCTTTCTTTGGTACTTTTGCTTGCCAGAGCCTGGTCTGTGCTGGCCATTGCGAATCGCATGGATTGCGTCCTTCCAGGTCAAGTCAGAACTGATGAAAAATAGCAATGCTGCATTAAAACCAAAACTGAAACAAAGCAATATTTTTTTGAGGTGCCTCGGACCAACTTTTTTTTGTCAGGTAGAGATGACAGGGAATGCGTGAGTTCTCCCAAAAGCCAGATCAGGGATTTTATGAGTTTGGGGTTTTTGTTTGTTCTTTTCTGAGCAGGGAGACTGACCTGAACCCAAATACCCAAAGTGGAGAGAGGAAGCAACAGAGTGAGCCCACCCACACTGAAGGGGGTAAGCGGAGGCAGGATATCAGCAGACCAAGCTGCCATGTCGCAAGGATCTACTTAGGAACTAGTGATTCATGCTGGAAAAGTTGTTCCACTTTTTCTGTCTTTCTTCCCCCTCCTGCCTCTTTGTTTGGTTTTGTTGCATTGCTCCTGGGACATTCAGAGTGACAATAAGGCAATTGTTCCTTCATGAACAGGGCTCAATGAAACAGTGCAGAAAAAGTGACACGGCAAGAAAATATGACAAATATTCTGTACTTCTGTGCAGAATACTGCCACTTCCTCAGTATGTATTCCTGAGAAGAAAAATATCCATCAAGATATTGATTTTAAACAGGGAGATGCCATTTGTGTTTCTCCTCTTTCTGAAATACAAAGCTCAGATCTCTCCCTTGCCTGCTCTGTAAGGAGAAAACGCACCTAATATCAATTACATTTTTAATCTCTAAGACCCAGTCTTCCAAATGTGTTTGTGTCTATGTATACACACAAACTGTTTTGCCTTTGTCTTCCTATCCAAAATGCAAAAGCATCTCAGATGTTGTGATTCCTCCAGGTTTTTCCCCCGTGGGAGGATGGAAACATGTAACATTATCTTCTAGCTGCCTACTGCCTGTCTCTGAAATTAGCATTTCAGTGACTGAAAGGTAGTTAGTTTCCACACCAAAAAAAAAAAAAAGAAAGAAAGAAAGAAAGAAAGAAATGGAGGGTTAGTACAAGGCTGACACTAATAGTAATAGGAGATGAGGGAGAAGGTACGGGACATGTTGGATTACTAAATGAAAACTGTGATTTTACCAGACGTGCTAACAGAACAATGAAAGGGGCTTTTACAGAATAAATTAAGTCTTTGGGTTGCTGTAATTAGCTGCCTCAGGAAGGAAAAGCCTCCCAGGGCATGTTAACACAGAGTTAAAGGAAGGCTCTTTTACTATCCTGAATCCGGGGTTTTTAAAGTATTTTGGTGATTTCTGGGATAGTCTCCAGATGAGCAGTGGCAGAGGAGGTGCTACTGGATGTAACACTGAGCAACAATGCAGACGCACCGATCTCATGTTAATAAATTGAGTCTGTTGTTTATGGCTGTCATGCCAACAAATCACTCCTTGGGCAAAAATTAATCACGTCTCCTGTGTGGGTCTGCAGGGCTGGGTGTCTTGGATTCACCAGCCAAGGCCTGAGCTGAATTGCTCACCTTCTGAGAGGAGAAGCAAGGGCTGGAGCTGGGGTTTGGCAGCTGGCTTTACTAGGCTCAGCTCAGAGAGGCAGGAGTTGGAGGGGCACTAAGGAGAAATATATCTAAAGAAAACTTTCATCCTTTCTATTTCTCCTTCTTTTCCACAAGACTCCATGTTTTTCCTGTGGCTGAAGATGCTCCTGTCGCAAATCAGTAACATGAGGCTTCCAGCCTTCTCCTTTTGCTGTTAGAATGTTCATTTCTCTTGCCACCAACTAGTGGAGAGGGAATATGGTGGAAATCTTGGTCTTGGGTTTTTCTTCCTAGCTGAACTCTGTTCAGAGCCCATAGCCAGGGGGAAGGATTTGCTCTGCGGTGATATTCCAAGCAGAAACACTCAAGGAGTTGGCAGTTGCCTACGGAGATCAGAGGGATATCGCTGGTGTGTGCTGGTGTCCCTTAAGAAGCTTCACAGATTGTCACTGCTGGGCACCAGCGATGTCATATCAGATGTGGAGGAGTTATTGAGTGTGAACTTCCTAGTAATGCACCAAGGATGGACTTAAAAAGACCTACTTGTGAGGGACTTGGTCACTGGAATAAGGGAAGATGCAGAAGTGGGAAATCCCTGAGAGTTTTTTCTTTTGTTTGTTTCCAGTTTTTTATTTTTAAAGCCTGAAAAAGCTCTAAAAAATCCTGAGCCAAATCCATAGGGGAAAGACAGTTGAGGGGGAAAGGAACCATATTTTTGAAATCCCACAAAAAATGTTGATGACGTTGAGGGAGCGAAAAAAACCCCAAACTCTTTTCCCCAACACTTTATTAATTAGGTGCCTTTAAGATCAGGCCTTGCACAATCCACCCTGCTCCAGCAGATTTCAGACACTCCAAAACATAAAATGTCATGGTAAGGATAGACAAACAGGGTAATGTTTCTACTCTTGGATGTTCCAGTTCCAGCTGGGTTCAGATATGTGTAGGAATACTGGGAAATTCTGGCTCCCACTGCGCTCTGCAGATGGCTGGTTCGGTCAGACTGTGAGCTTGTTCTGCAATATATGGAATACAAGCTTGTGTGTATTTTAGGAAATGAATTAGAACAATAATAAACTGTCCTGAACTTTGAAATATTCAGAAGCTAGGTCCCTATGCAAATTTCTTAGATAGACTTACTGCTTTATTCAGTAAGCTCCTGCCCAGTTGAGGCTGATCTCAATCTCTCTGGGTTTCTGGAGTTTCCCCAGCACTGTCCATGACCTGGGAGGTGGGCTGGGGGGAGCATGGGCAGTGCAGTCTATGTCCAAAAAAATAGCCAAAGTGAGGGGAAACATGGGAGATGGGGGGGGGCGGCGGGAACCCTCTTCTGTTTTTTGTAGAAATGTAATAGTTTCTGACCTGTGGTGGAGAAACAATGAGTTTGCCCGTCCCCATCCAGAGCTTTCATTTGGTTTCACCACCGTACGACCGTGGCTTTCTATGAAGCCTAAAATAGATATTGGCCCCTACTCTGGCATCTAACCTCAGGCTGGATAACAGCCTGGTAGCAGCCGGGTGGGACTGCACAACACAGCACACGTGTTCCCTGCTGGGACGGTGGCTTCCCAGATGGTTGTGGAGGGAGCTGATGTCTGTTAGCGCAAGAGAGTGGGTGAACCAAATTCCTCGCTGTCTCCTTGGCCTTGGAGGCTGTGTGGTAGCTGTCTTAACCTGTTGTAGGCACTCTTGTCTGTCCCCATGGTTACCTTTTATAATCTATTTCCCTTTTTACTGTTCCAAGGAGGTCCTGCCACCTCCCCACCTTTGCTGGAGGGTTCCCATCCTCAGAGTGGCTGCTTTTTGCCGGGGGAGCTTCCTGGGAGGGAAGAGTAGGAACAATATTTATGTGTTTAAGGTTTTTTCCTAGCTGATTTTTAAACTTGATTACTGGGGCATTCACAAGGAAAAATTAACAGCCTCTGCAGATGAGCTTACCGATTTTAAATCAGCAAGGATGTCTGCTGGCTGGGGACATTTGGCCTCCATCAACAGCTGGAGGCTCAGGTGGGTGCAGGATAAGTTCATCGTATCTTGCACAAGGCAAACCATGGCACCAGGGGTGGGGTGGCCCAAGGGTGAGAGCAGAGCCCCTGCGGGTGGTTCACGTGCTTTTCTGCAGACAGTATCCTCCAGGGTAGGAGATGTGGCTGCTGGGCACCTAGCACAGGTAGCAGCATCCCCTGCGCTGGGCTCCTACAGCCAGTTTAAAGGGAAACAGTATTATTTGCCTCTAGCAACTTGGGAAGAAATTTTTGGGAAAAGTAGCTTTTTGAAGACTTAAAGTAATACATATCCCCCAAAGGATTTAAAAGTAAAAATCCTGGATTTAAGCAATGGATGGTGCATTTACACGTACGTCTTTTGTAGGTGGATGCTGCTGTGTGCTCTGCCCGTAGCCCAGGCAGCGTGGCAAGGAGCCAGGCTCAGAAGCTGTGGGAGCGTAGTGCGGGGTTTGGGCTCCGGTCCGGGTAAATGAGCAGCCCTTTGCTTACAGAGATTCCCTTGTCCCAGCAGGACCACGATTCAGATGCCCGATTTTAGACACCCATTTTGGAAGTGAGTGGGCCAGCTGCAAGATTTGCCACTTCCACCGGTGTCCCAGACCCAACATGAAACTGAAACTCTGGTGGATGGCTTTTAGCCTTTCTTGCGACAATTAAAAATGTTGTGTTTAATATTAAATGCACATTCGTTTTTAATCCAGGAGTCTGGCTTTCTGCTCTCAAATAACCCATTTGTAATGGGTTCTTCATCCAAGCACGGGAAAGAAATACTTGGTCGTGGAAGCCAGCTCCGTAAAGAAACACAAAGAATATCTTTCTGAATAGCACACAAGTGTGAAAGGAAACATGCGATTGCTGGAGAAATGGAATCATTTGTACTCAGTGAAGGGAAAAAGAAAAAAAAGAAAAAAAAAAAAAAGCTTTTCAAAAGAAGGTCTGTGACTGAAGCTCTCCAGAACTGTTTAACCTGTTGGGGATATTTAGCAGATGAATTCTGACCCACGTTCTCCACTTTGCTATACCCTGTGACAGAGCGACGCAGCATCTGCCGCTTGTGTTCCTCTCCAGACACGCTCACAATGCCGGAGGAAACAGGGGAGAAAATTATGCAAATTGCTCGGAGCAGATTACTTTGACCAGCTGCTCTTCTTCCTCCTCAATCAAAGGTCTGCCTGGGAAAGCCAATCTAGATTATATATGTCAGTCGCATACTCCGAGGCTGAGCCCCAGCCTCTTGGTTTCTCTCTCCCCAAACAGGGATGTTTCTTACAGCGAGGTAAAACGCGAAGCGCTGGGGATATCAATTGCTCAAAAGAGGGCACGGGGGGACAGGAATTCCTTTTGCTTTTTTTTGTGCGGTAGCACCTTGCCAGGTTTCTTGCTGGTTTTTCAGGGCTATTCCCACAGAAAGCGGTTTATCTCCACTCCAGCAATTATTGAATTTTACTATTAAGCATGATGAAATGTGGCAGAGAGAAAAAAAAATGAGCAAAAAGGGTCCCTAGACGGCATGTTCACGGCATGGCCTTAGGTGGTGTTATTAAGCACATGGGCTGAAAGCTGAGTAGCTTTACCCGATGCAGCCAGGGGTGTTGCTGGCTCTTTTTTGTTGTTTTTTTTGGGGGGATTTTGTTGTTGTTGTTGTTGTTGCTCTTGCAAAGTGAAATTTATTCATGAACACAAACCGGAGGCCAACCTGCTGACGTGTGTTTCGCAAACCCTCCAGACGTGGCCGTGACGTTGCTCTGAGACAGACCGAGAGCTCCAGCCGCGTTCGGCCGCTCCGGGCTGGAGCTCTTCTCCCTCCCTGCCCTCTCCTGCCGCACGCTGCCTGCCCTGCGCCTTTAACAATATTCAGAGTCCAGACAAGACTCCACAGCTTCATAAATGATTAATATATTTTTCGTTTAGGAAAAAAAAAAAGAGGAATGCTGCTACACCAGGGAGCATCTAACCCCGGCAGAAAAAAATACAGTCCTGTCACAGTCTTGTGGCAAGGAAGATTTCACTGCATTAAATCACCATTAAGGTTTTCCGTAAGTTTGATGGAAACTTTGGGTTTTTTTATCCCGTATACAAATCAAAGAAAGTCCCATGTTAGCATGTGATAAAACACACACACATAAATATGTGAGCTGAACGTCCCTGCAGATCTGTTGGGATGCATCCTCCAGAGGGTGCAGTTCCAGTAAGAGAGCCGCTACCGTGGTTTAGAGAGATTAATAGTTCTCTCACCCTGGTTTATTTTTTATTGGTCGTATCCCATAGATTTTTTTTCCCAGCGGATGCCAGAATTGCTGAAGATTTTAGCATGTCAATAAACATCCCCTTCCTTGAATTTCTAACCTGATTCCGCGTGCCACTTCAGCAGGTACTGAAGAACGTCACCAAGTAGATGTGCACCAAGGCTTGGAGCTGCTTTGCTGAGCAGCAGCATGAGATTAGGCGGTCTGGGTCACTTTTTGCTGGTTTTATGTATTTTGTGTTCACCCAGTTAGTACGGGAGCAGGCATGATTAGTGTAAAAAGAAGTTGGTCAAGCAAGCAAATTTTAATGAGCGGGCCAAAGATTTCTGACAAAAACTGTGCATGTTGAGATGCTGAAAGCAGTTAGCACAAAAGTGCAGCCCTGTCCCTGCTTTCCACCATCACACACCAATGGTGAAGAAGACATTTTTAAAATTTGAATCCGCGCAAATGATTTTGATGTTTTAATCATGTGGTGTGAAAAGTAAGCAAAATAAGCTAATGCAACTGAATACAGAATTCTTTTTTCTTCTCCTGGTCTTAAGGTTCTTTTTTTAAGATGTATCCTAATATTTTTCCAGAGTTTAAAACCATGATTTTATTTTAGCATAAGAAGTGCCCTGGCATCATCCAGTGAAATTATCGTTTAGTTTGTATTTCTGTGCACCACGCTCTTAACATTCTTTACAGACAATGTTTTTGAAAAGGAGACAGTGACAAATAAAACCCATGGTAAGTTTGCCCTATTATTTCTGGGTTGCCCATAGTGCTCGCCTCGCTGGCACGCAGGATGTGTGCTGACAACAGAGGAGTCTACGGGACTAGCTGCTTCGTCTAATTTCTGTTTGCTGCCGGATAAGTCTGAGCAGGCCCTGTTCAGGGAAAAGCTGCAATTATAGCTGTGATCTTGACACCAGAGTTCACCTTCTTTTCGGAAGAAGTTTGCAGAGGTTTGGAAGCTAATGAGCGGCAGCTAAAGCAGGGGGAGCTCTGCAGCTACTTCTTTAGGGGGGGTTCAGTTCCTCGGCGCCGTGTGTCATTCGGCTTTTCCGCCTTGCTCTGGGCCCACAGAGTGCATGTTCTCGCTTTATTTCTCCATGCCTTGGCTCTATTCTGCTTTATCAGGACTGTCTTGTACAAAGAATTGCTGCAGTTTATTGATGGAAAGAAAGTTACCAGTAAAAAAAAAAAACCACAAAACAACAAACCCTTGAGATATGATGAATTAGCTGCAATTTCAGTGGTAAAAATGGTATCTCGTAGCTGGCTATTAACTACACTCCGGTGAATACATTTTCATGCAAAAGATGGTTTGCTATTTCAAAGGAGTCTTGTTGAGATTTCATCAAGTTATTTTCAAAAGTTTAAAGTATTATTAGATAGTAAATCCTACCGCTCAGTTTTGCAGTCACCTTTTTTTTATTTGCTGTTGCTTCACAGCATATACTCAGTGAAGCTGTCTGGGTGGGTACCAAAGGAAAAGCAAAGCTAACTACCTTAAAGAAACTGGAAAAAATAGAAATACTTTCTGTTACTCTAGCTTAAAGGAAGTATGACCTTGTATTTCACGGTCCTGTGGAGTAGGCTGGAAATCACTCCCTCACCAGCATGCTTGCATTTCTAAGCTGTAGCCAGGATTCTCCTTATCTTTTACAGAGCACAGTCGCTGATGTGCCATTACGGGTCATTTGTTAAAAAACTCTGCTTGCTATTTTTGACACATAGTCAAGAGGGTTTGGGTGGGTTTTTTTTGTTTTGTTTGTTTTTTCTTTGGTTTTAGGTTAATAATGAAAGGAGAAACCTAGCCAGCAGGGTAGCTCAAAAAGTTAAGTAAAATGATTGCCTGTCAGATCAACATGTCTAAAAGAGGAAAGAGCAAGAGAGGTTATCGCCTGAGAGCCCATCAGTGGCAAGTGGGAAGGGATGACTGGTCCCGAGCAAGGTTGGGAGATGGACGTTACTCAAGAGCCACCGATCAAAACAATTAGTAATTGGCAATTCAGCAGAGTGGCTAATGAGTTATGTATGAAACAGCTGTCCTCTCGCCTGGAGAAAGAAGTTTCTTTCCAGATCTGGACTAGACTGGACTGTTTCTGCAAATAATCTGAGGGCATCTCAGATGCACTAATGCCATCGGAAATTTGAAATCCGTAAGGTATTGGATCATCCTGTATTTACTGTGTCTCTGCAGAGAACCTTAATTACAGAGAGGAAATGACTTGCTGGCATTTGCACTATCCTGCTTTGCCATTGAATTCATCATGGTCAGTGTTTTCCTTGTCTACTTCCAGTTTACTCAGGCTGTAACTTCAGTGGATCCTTTACTCAATCTCAGTCAGCCCAGGCCAGTGCGTGGTTAGGAGATCTCCAAAGGAAAACTCAGTCTGTTGAATCAAGGGTATTTTAGGGGCATGTTCTTAATGGATCTGCTGCATTTTGAATGATGCGCGGTGAAACTCTTGCCTGCGTTCAGCAAGTAAAGGAAGAGTGTTAACTTCTGTGCCCTACCTAAATTCTAACTCTTGCCCTCCTCAAAACCTGTAATTTCAGGTGGATAAACTGTACTTCATTGATCGATGGCTGTTTTTTTCCTGATGACAGCTTTTCTTTGCCTTCCATCCCAGAATTTACAGCATTTCACTATGGAATAATTGCTGAACGAAACCATAAACGTATAGACAACTCGACAATCCCATGAGCTCATTCTTTCCCAGTACACACAAGTCCTAAAAAGTTGGATCTTTTTTCCGTATCTGGTCTTGGGGAAGGCACTGACTTGATATAAAACCGCCCAGTTGAAAAGCAGTTTCAAACCCACCGAGTGCTGCTGTAAGGGACCACGGGGCACATGGCCGGGCAGGAGATAGAAATGGAGACCCGTTCGGTGGCAGCAGGTCAGCCTTGCTGCCCCTTCTCCTTTTTAATTTCCTCTGAGGCAATTCTGTCATGGTGGCACATGGTTCTTCCTCTCCGGGTGCCTTGTGAGTTGGACCTACATAGGATGTGGGTTTTTTTTGAAAATTCAAGGAGCTGCCTGTGGCACTGTCAGAAGCACAGAGCAAACAGTGAGAGGGAAGAACATGCCATGCTTTGCTCAGCCTGTCACACTGAGATGCACCGTGGTTTGCTTCCTCACAGGTTTACGCTCGCGCTGGAGAGCGATGTGGATTTACCCCACTTCATTTTCAGATGCACAAGCTGAACTTAAAGCTGGAATCGGTGGATGCAGCTTTTCCTGGCCTGCAGAGCGAGCTGGTTTGAGAGGAGCATCAGCAAGGGAGAACAAGTACAGAGAGACACTGTGTGATCATAATCACTCCTAAAGCCCACCTCCTCGATGCTTCTGAGTGGGATCTCGACAGAAGCAAGTAAGCAAGGGTTTCTCTCTCAACTTGGTCCTGTAATCCCCTCCCTCTCCTTTCTCTGCCCCCTCCCCAAAATCCCCAGGAAGGCAGTGAAATCTGATAGGCAGTGAAATCAAAGCTCTGTCCCGTTACCAGGTTACCCACCGCTAAATCTGCGAGGGACCTGGGGACATTCTCTATGACTGAAGAAGTGACTGCTCTGTCCTGGGGGTATAAATCTAATGCAAGCTTGTCAGCATAAGCCTTGTATATTTATGGGAAGCTTTCAGAGGAACAGCACGGGATCAGGGTTTCCGCTCAGCTCCGAGATACAGCTTCCCCTGGCATGCCTGCGAACGGAGAGGCATGTCCCAGGCACACGCCGCTGCCTCACTGCCGAGCCCTGAAGAGCAGTGAGGCATTTGTACTGATTTGTCACTTCTGGAACCGGTGTAAGGGACCTGGAGTGGGAGCATGAAGGATGGAAGTGACACCAGGCTAAGGGCAAGGAACATTCACACTATATTTAGGGCAGAAGCAGATAGTGGTAACAATTGCAAGGATCATATATAATGCAGTAAAACTGTCTACCTGAAATATAAACAAAAGCCCTTTCCTGAGGCAGTGAGGGGTGATCAGTCATGTTGACAGTCTCCTCAGCAAAGCAGCCAGGACATCTCATTCAGAAAGCACGGACAAAGTGTAGGGCACTGCTTATTCCTTTAATAGCATCCTGGAAACAGCGTCTTTGCTCTGGTGCAGAGTAAGGACTCCTCTTTAGACATTTTACTTGGGCTTCATGACTGCATGCCAGCACCTCTGGTGTTGCTACACCCTGAGCAGCATGAGGGTGGTATATGTGCCAGGATGCAGCAGAAGATTGGAGAATTTGACTTAGTTTAGAGTGTGCTGTGAGTCTGAGTAACTTGTTCAAGGATATCTGTTGATCAGCTGTACTGGATCCCAGATCAAAACGTATTATTTTAACTCTTGAATGCATTTATTCTGCTTCTAGGATATTTCCTTTAGCAAGCAAAACAGCATAAAAGCCAGCAGAACTGAGTCCTGCACAAATGTGCCTCAGACCTGAGGAATGAACTCTGCTTTGATCTGCCCTTTCACATATTTTTTTCAGCCCACACGGAGCAAATGTACTGAAAAAAATTCAATATGCTTCCTGTATTGTTTTTCACGCTTTCCCAAGACATCAATTTTTGGCTACTCTCAGTGAGAAGATGCTGGCTGGATCTCAGCTAGTTCATCTTTACCCATGTTGTGCTAAGAAGGAAGACTGCCCTCATTCTTCGAGGAGTGGAAAGCAGGCAGATGCCGACCATTGCTTCTCAGAGTAATTCCCACATTCTGGAGAGCATCATCTTTTCCGGGCAGCACCCGCAGCGCTGACAATAGTGACAGAAAGCTCTGTGAGCTGCAGGCTGCTCGGTGTGCTCCCTGTCTCATGCTACTTCTTTACCCGGTCTACTTTTAAAAGTCTCAGAAGAATGAAATTCCACTCTGAGATATCCAGATACAATTCAAGAACAAACCCTTCAAAGTGGTAGATGGAAGGTAAGAGATACAGGGGCAACCTGATCCCCAGCCTCCGCGCACAGGAGGAAGGCATTTGATTGCAGTTTTATTGTTCTGCATGTCAAAACTGACGGACCGTTAGGAACAAGGGGCTGTCTCTGGGGAAAAGCATCCCACGGCTGGGTTAGCAGTGGTTTCTCTGGGTCCAAGAGCGAGTGGCGGGGAGAGGCTGGGGCCGGGACTGGTGGCAGCCGTGTCGCTGAACTGCCGTGCGTTACTGCGGCTCTAATTAGCAAAGTGGTCCCCTTCCTATCTGTTCCAAATCTTGGCTACCAGCCTTTCATTTACACTCATAATAAATTCTCTTGTTAATTGGAAGAAGTAAATATGATGAGCTTTTGATACAGTTCAAAGGCGCAATAGCCAGTTTCCCTACTCCCAGGTTGGCGGCTGTCCTTCCTGCGTGCCCCAGAATCAAAGTGCAGCTCTTGTTCCAGCAACTGTCAGGTTTTTTACATCTTTTGATCAAGAGCCTGGCTGCAGAAAGAGGAAAAAAAAACCCAGCACCCAAGTGTTTGGATCTTTTTTCTGTACAATTATTATCACATCCATTACTCAGCAGAAGCCTGGGATGCCCTTTCATTCTTACACAAATACTTTCTTTTGGGATTCATTTAAAGTTTCCTTGTGCATGAAGTGGTCACTTGTCAGCTATCCACCTGAAGGGGTGAGGCTGAGAAAGCAATGTCAGCTAAAAAGGAACCCTGACTTCGAGCATTTAAAATGAATATTGACAAAAAGAGGGGGTGGGGAGGAGTGGGAATCAAAAGCTCGAAAATTGCTGATTAGGCGAAACCCGACTGCCTCCTGCCTATGGTAGGAAATGGCATCATTAGGAGGGATGCAACAGGGCTGGCATTATGCAACGCCTGGTCGGGAGCAGCCAACGGCACAGCAGTAACTCTCACTTGGACCAGGAAAGCAGGGGATTGCCCTTTTGTCTGACTTGGGAAATTTCAGCCCTGGAAAAGCCCCAGGCTATGGTGGTCCCCAAACTGGGTGACGCTTCTGTTCTGCGCAGCTCAGGCTGTGGTGCTCGCTACCAGAGGGGCCACAGACCGACAGCAGGAGCCCTGCAGTAAGCACGGGTGGGATATTTTGTCTCCCTCTCGCAGATTACATCAAACCCCGTGTTAGTTAAGCCGTGGAGTCTGGTGTTTCTATTCCTTCTCATATTTTACCTCTAATCTGAGGGTGCAAGTGATGGCATCACCAGTAGAGCAGGCGACTCAAGCATGAACGGGGATGGAGCAGCACCTCGGGCTGCTGGTGGCCTCCCAAGAGACAGGGACTGGGGACACAGAGAGCTGAGCATCCTGCACAGAGCCTTCCCTCCGCAGATATTTAATGGTAAGTAGCGCTGGGGGTGCCAGTGATGATCGGCCATTATTGGATTGGCATCTCCTGGCATTGCAGTGCCAAGAGAGATGGAGTTAACTTTCTTAAAAAAAATAAAATCTCCAAGCATTTACTGCAAGTCAGGACTGAGACAGTGGAGGGGAAAGCTGCAGCACTGCTTCTCTTCTGTACTGAGCAGACCCAGGCCCCTGGGATATGGATTTCAAGAGCAATAAATTCACTCTAAAAATTTAAAGAGGATGACGCAGAAAACTTCAAAAAAACAAACAAACCAGCTCCACACAATAAAAGCCATTTCTCTCCTGACGTCTCTCTCTAGTTACGGCATGACACATCAAGGTCAGATACCCCGTCCCACAGGAGCACAGCTTTGTACAGGGTGAAAATCGTCCCCTGATGGTGTGTGATGCCTGGCGTTTCGTAACAATAAACTGTACTTATATAAAACCCAGGATTCTTATAGTGGGACACCATTTATAGCAAGCGTTCCCTCTCACAGAGCAGGAAAGCACTGAGCCGGAGTGCCTTCAGGAGGTAGAAAGTGTCAAAGAGATATTTAACCTGCAATTGCTGTTCCCAGGCCCTGTGTCTAACTCCTATATCGCACTGCCTTCCTCACGCAAAGGAGAGCTCACATCTGTAGCTCAATAAATTAGCCGTTCATACCGGGAGGTTTCTCTGTGGCAGAAGCTGAACTCAACAGCAAGAATAATAATCCATATGTTTGTTATTGTGATCAGCTCCTCTGGCAGATAAAACTTAGAAATCTCTGCTGGAGCATCACGAATGCTGCAGCGCTGAAGGCCCTCAGTGCTTTCCATCGGGAAAGGGGATGGGACCAAGGAGTCCCTCCCCGCCTCAAGCATTTCCACCCCACCAGACTCCTCCATGGCTTGTTTGGCTTCCCTGCCATACTGATTTTCAGAAAATATCTTTTTTTTTTTTTTTTTTTTGCTTTTAATGCAGTGGGTTTTCTCGTGCGTAGTCTTCTAAATGAATGCACAGGCTGTTTCTGGCGTGCTTTAAACCTTCATGCATTTTTAATGATTTACAAGGAAAAGAATTTTTTCTCTCTTTCTCTCTCTCTCCCCCCGCCTTTTTCTCCTCCTTGATTCCCTTTTTCTTTCCTTAAAAAAAAAAAAAAGAAAGAGGAAGAGAAAAAGTAATGACTTAATACATATCAAGTGGAATTGTTGGTTTGTGGTGACGGTTTTATAATTCCAGGTTCAAGTTTTTTCTATTTAATTATGCACTATAATTCTCATGAACTATAATGCAATAACAAAAGCATGCACCAGAGTTGGCATAAGTCTGTTCTTTATTAGTATGGGTATGGGTACTGTGCTTTATGTGTGAAATAAAATATTTGGAACTAATGCTGAGTCTGTTTCTTTAGAATTACACAGACCACTTCTTCCTTTAAAACACTGAAACTGGGGCTCTCTGTTCCCTGTTTGGCCTGCTTCACCCCTGATAAATTCAATTGTACTTCAGTTCATGATGCCTTACTTGCTTGTAACTGCTTTTGTAATACCTTAATTGAATAGAGGGTTCATACATTAACCTGAAGTCCTCTATAGTGTCTTAGTTTATGAAGGTTAAAAGTGATTAACTGATGAAAGGCTGCTTGCTGTAAATATTGACATTTCCCCAACCTGCCAGGGTTTTGATTAGCTCCTGAAGTTGCCTTAACATTTTTGTTTATCAGGTTATCAGCAGTTCCAAAAGCTTATAAGCATCAGGACTTTTCTCATGCCAATTATCGCTAATGTTTCAGACACCAAAGGCAAATGCATAATAATATATGGTTGAGTACATTCATCACCTTGGAGTGGGAGTGTGTGTGTAATATTAAGCTTGATTGCAAATATTTGCACAAATGGGACTAATTTTGCAAAAATTAATTTTTCTTTCTTCCAGGCACTTTATTTCCTTTTCATTCAGTTTTGATGATAATGCTTGTAAGTCATTTTGGTTTTTGGAAAAAAGAATAGTTTCTGGAGCAAGCCAGATTGCTTTTTACAGCTGCAAATAGTTTATGTGCAAGATTCTGCCTTGCCCAAAAGCAGCTTGGATTTGACAGCAAGTGCTGGTGAACTTTGTAATGTTTGTAGCTGGTATTTTAGAGAATTCCACTGAAATCTGCCTTTAGTCCTGGCGCTGACTTTCTCATAAGTGTTCCTGGTAACAAATATTTAACCCTTCTCTTTACCAGAATGCTTGTAGAGATTAAAAACTCCCAAACCTGTAAAAAGTCAGAATTTGTGAGATGGCGACCTTTGAAACACCTTGTAGGTAGCAAAACAATATCAGGTGACTTGAGTAACCTGCCATGCAGCTTGTAAAGTCCATAGTATATATATATCACATACTTTTAGCACTCTTTACTGTGAACTGCTCACAGGTGACCCAGGGGCTTCACAAGCAGGAGGGGAAACCCTCCCACATCCAGGAATAACGTCGGGGGCAGATTGCACCAGGGCAGTGCGGATGGGGGCCTCCCTGAGGTGGGAGCTGCTGAGATGCGAGGAGCTGCCGGCATCTGCGCTGGGCTCGCAGCCGCCCCGAGCCGAGACTCTGTCTCTCCTCCAGCCTCGCTGCGGAGACGCAACGGTAAAGACTCTCCCTGTCCTTTGCCAAGTGGTTCTCAACAGCTATCAGCTTCTTCATTTTAAATTAAGCATTGCTATTGAGGGTTCAGGATCCATCCTTTGCATGCCTGTTCCCACCTACACGTGTTGGGGAGGAGGCTGCCTTGGTTTTTATTAGCTTGTGATCTCCATGGTTTGGTGAGATTTAAAATCCCCTCAGGTGTGCCCTAGTCTGTCTGTCCTCGGGTGTTCAGACCATTCTAGTCTTCTTGCACAGCTCCTGCCCTTGTAACATGTGCCAGGCTGTTCCCAACAAGCAGCACACCTTAGCAAAGAGTGGATGCTAAGGAAGGTTAAACCCTAGATTGCTAGTTTCCCCTTTGATTAAAAAGAAATAAAATAAATCCATAGGCACCCATCACTTTATTTTTATGATTGCTTTTCTAATGCAGGAGAGGCATTTCTTAGCTACAATTGGTAAGATGTTCTTTTATAACTTTAAATATCTGGTTTTGTGCTGTGTTTTACTTTACAAACTGTGACTTGGCTGAGATGTGACCTACCTAAAAGTGCGTTCTTTAGAAAGATTTTCAGAATTCTCAGATACTAAGGTAGCTGTGATTTCATCTCCGGCCGTGGCAAAGACAGACAGATGCATGCAAACAATGCTTCTGAAGTTGCTTGCAAGAGAAACAATTTGTAATCTAAAAAAATTTAAAGCAATTATGTTCCTCTGGACTAGGGGACTTTCAAGGTTTGGGGCTTGTTGTTGTTGTTTTTCCTACCCAAGTAAGTTACTATGCATGTGTTCATTTCTGTCATCCTGCTCTGAACTTCTCAAGGGCTTACGTTGCACTAAAGGAACGAATGCTGAAAATATTAGTTATGGCATTCATAAACTTCACCCTCAAGAGCTGTGACATGTTGCAGACTCACTTGCTAGTGAATGGAGAATTTCTCACCGAGTCCCAAAACTGTGACACCATTGGGGAGCCGTTGCAGAGAGCTGTGTGTTGAAACTTGCGGTGAAGCATAAAATCAAAGAATTTCTTGGGTTTTTTGTTAGGTGACAAATCTAACAATTGTTTAGATTACCAGTATTTCACTGATTCAGAGCAATGCTCAGCAGACACCGAGATGTGATGGTTTTGGCTGAGTTCTGCTGTCCTCCATCCTTGACTGCATTTACTTGCCCACAACTCCCTTGCTTGTCCCCTACATGTCACTTCCATTCAGCCACAGGGAATAAACATCTGGACACAGACACACTTCAGTTTCATCAGCCAGAAGCGCAGGCAGAGTTCTCCAACCCATGCATTGTCCTGTGCCCCTGGAGAGAAAGAGGGTAAATAAATCACCTTCTTTTTATATATAAATGCCATTTATACTTAAACAGTGCTGCATTTTAAGAAACACACTATACTGTGTCTTGCTTTAATCTTAAGAGGAAAACAGCTCTAGTTTTTTGCTACTTGATGACAAATGAGATGGAATGGCTTCAAATTGGAAGAGGGGAGATTTAGATTAGGTATCAGGAAGAAATTTTTCACACTGAGGGTGGTGAGACACTAGCGCAGGCTGCCCAGGGAGGTTGTGGCTGCCCCATCCCTGGAGGGGTTCAAGGCCAGGTTGGACGGGGCTTGGAGCACCCTGGGATGGTGGGAGGTGTCCCTGCCCGTGGCAGGGGGGTTGGAACTCGATGATCTTCAAAGTCCCTTCCAACCTAAACCATTCTATGGGTTCCTCAGGGTATGCTGCACATTAAGCTGCTGGTTTACTTTTGATGGAGGACCTTTGTATTTTAAGCTGTCTTTAATATCTGGTCCTGCTCTTGTGCTCAGGCTTTAAGGTGAACCCACGGGCTGAGTGCTACAAAGGTGCAATGCTTCCTGAATATTCTCCTTGAGCCTCGTGTGTGGAAAAGATGTGTTGCTGCCTGCTCTAAGGGGTGGGCACTGTACTTGGGTGGATAAGCTTTGCCAACATCTGCCTGGCATTAAGGCAGCAAAGCAGCCAAGTTCCTCTGGCAGTGAACGAGTCTGTGCCATCTCCTTGAACTCCTTGCAAAACTCAGGCCCTGTTTGCTGGGAAAAGGAACCGTTTTGCATCAGCCCCCACCTCCCTCACCTCTTTATGATGCCCTGAAAAGTAACCCTGCACCTCCCTGGAAGATCAGATCTTCCTAAACACCCATCCGGCAAGGGTGAGCCACCCTACGAGAAATGGTTGCAAAGGCTTCTCATCCTTTTGATTGAAAGGTGTTTAATGAAAATCATCTTAAATGTATCCTGAATTAGTAGCAGCCAGGCAGATGTAGCTATTCTGTTGTTGGGTGTCACAAAAAGAAGGGTGGGGGGGGTGGGGGGGAAGGCAATTTATGCATCTGAGCTTCTGGAAGGATGAAGCCGTGGTGCTTCCCTTGGAGCAGAGCTTCTGCTCTGCCACGTTGGATCCCGTTACAGCTGCAACAGCCCCATCTAGTCTTGTTACCTTGCTCTGGCTCGCAGCAGCGTGACACCCTGTGCGGCTCAATTCGCTGCGGCATGGCACAGCCTACCGCGCCGGGATGTATTATTGATGCTGTGGAAATGCAAGTGTTACAAGGGCTTTGTTCAGAGCCGCTGAGCCAACCAACAGTACAGAAGAAGCTAAAAGCAGGGAATGCCCGTAAGTTCACAAATGCACTTGGTTAGCCATTGATTTAGATGTCTGCCCCTTTATTCCGGTTGCCCAAACCTCCAGTTGTGTTTTTCTTCTATCTGCAATGAGGACTGTAGGTGTTACAGGGAATCCCGTGGAGAAAGCAGGACCTCAAAGGCAGGGGCTAAGGGGGGATGGAGAGGAGAAAGGGACATGTGCCTGTGTGACCCTATGAGCCTGTTTCTAGCCACCAGGGAGAATAAGGAGCAAAATAGAATCATAGAATGGTTAAAGTTGGAAGGGACCTTAAAGATCATCTAGTTCCAACCCCCCTGCCACGGGCAGGGACACCTCCCACCAGCCCAGGTTGCTCAAAGCCCCATCCACCCTGGCCTTGAACACCTCCAGGGATGGGGCATCATCCGTAAGATTTTCGTGTCTCTTCTGAGTTGGTGAGTGTCCATTGTGTAAGCTGGTATCCAAGCTTGGAGAGAGTCCCCACAGGACTGGCAGAAGTGCCTTAGCGAGCTGGCTGCTATCCGAACATGACGCCACTGTCTCTCTGCATACCTGTCACGGGCGCAGAGCTGGTCTCTGCCGCGTGGCAACGCTGCATACTGGAAAGATTATGAGTCATAAAAATGTCAGCTTCTGTATTTCAGTTCTGTAAACTACACGTGCACGACGGTCTCCTCGCATCCTGTACAACCAGCAAGGGTTGGCCTCGGCTTTCTGCTTGAATAACAACGGGGACATCTCCCACCATCCTGACAAGTGTCTGCAGTGCAGGCATCTCCCTGGCATTGCTGCCCTCATGCAGTTCTGGATGGAGCTGAGCTCGAAGGGGGTTTGGGGCACGAAAGTGTGGTCAGCTGCACCTCTACCACCCGTTTAAAACAGGATGTGATGGGAAAAAGTTAACTGGAGTTTTTAATGCTGCGGGTGCAGCCACGTGAAACGTTACCGATTGTTACCTGTGCAGAATGGGCTGGGTATTTCAGGAGGTTACAGCAGTCACTGCTTTGCTTTGAACAATATTAGAGCTGTTGTTTCAAAAGATGGCCATCTAAAATGCATTATTAAAGCAATGTGAAGTCGCTGGTAGTAAATCTCTCAGTTTAGGGGGTGCATCTTGGCAGCTGCCCATCAAAAGGGAATCCCTACCCTTTGGGTCTTGAAGGGAGAACAAAAAAAAGAGGCAGATGTATACTGTGGAGCACGGAGCTGTGTGACTTGGGCAACCTGGTCTAGTGGGAGGTGTCCCTGTCTATGGCAGGGGGGTTGGAACTCGATGACCTTCAAGGTCCTTTCCAACCTAAACCATTCTATGATCCTGTGATTTAGCAAATCCAAAAGTGTTTAGGCAGATACCTACTGGCTTTCTGGGCTGGACACAGCTGGTATGTGGGTCATGGAGACTATGCAGCTGCTCTACCTGTGGTGTATACCTGCAGCAGGTAGAGCTTACAGCAAAGCACAGTCCCTTTATCCCCCAAAGTGCTGGTTCAAGGGGAGTTGAAGGAGTTAGGAGCATGTGTAACTGCTGTGCGAGACATCAGCTCTTTGGAGCCTGATTCGCTTTCTGTTAGACTTCATATGAGCCTCTCCATTGATTTCAGGGCTTTGTATTGGTCCCTTATCTGTGATTAAAACTTTTTTAAAATGGAACTTGGCATGAAAACCAGGTGTGAGTGTTATGTTCCTGGCACAAAGCCAGCGCAGCCGCTGGTCTCCAAAGGTTGGTGGCCTTGGGTTTTGCACTACTTTGCCTATTGTTAGAGCAATGTCCTTCTGTTATGGACTGGGGGGGGGTGAAGTGGTGTTGGTTTTTTTGCTATTTGCAAAAGTGACTGGCTTTGCACACATGGAAGTTTTAATAATTATTCCCAAGCAGCTCTGAGAGTTTTTTAACATGGAAACAAGTTCTACATTACTCGTTAAATTGGTCAAATTTCAATAAAGTCAGGAAAACATCTTGAAAACAGCATGAATATAATTTACAAAGAAAACAATCCAAGCGTTACTGCCAAAGAGTTTTCCAACAGGAAGGAAGAAAGAATTTCTCTTTCCCCCCACATAGAATGACTGTACTGTACATTAAATTAGTGGTTTTTGGAGTGAAGGAAACCACCACAGGATCCACAATGTTAATAAGAGCGAAGCTGGTACCCGATGTGAAGATAGGTCTTGCTTCTTTGTTATCTTCTTACATAGGTTGTGTGAATACTGTCTGCCAATATTCTTATTCTTGTAAGTAGCTCTATATCAGCCACTTTAGTCTAGATGAGCTGTCGCTTGCTGTGTTTTTAAATCTAGCAGTCAAACTCCACACGGGGACTGAAGTTTGGCAGAGGGGGTCTGGATTCTCAGCTTACATGAAGTGAATGTGATGCCCTCTTTCCCCTAATATAACGTCGTCCTTTAATTACATTTTCCTCAGAAGTGGGAAAAGGAAGGCTTTGTAAGTGCCTGCCACTTCTTTGTATGTTACTGTCGATGTGACTATAGTATTGTAAATGGGGATATCGCACCTCTGCAGCCCATAACAGCAACCAGTACCTGGGGATACTCAG
>NW_009646843.1:567210-585939 GCF_000708025.1 Charadrius vociferus
TCCCCTGCGTGGAGATTGCGGTGAAATGCATTTCCCGGAGGAAGAGGATGAGACCCAAGACTGAGGAATGGGCTGAATGAGAGCCTGCATGGGCCAAGTGCAAAACCACGGGCTGATCTGCCTACTGCAAACCTCTCTGGAGTCCTCAGGACCAGTGCTGTGCGGTGAGGCAGTGCCCGAACCAGTGTAGCCTCGGTTAAAGGGTCTCATTGCAAATGAAACCCTTGTTGATTTTCTTACTCAGAGTTCAAAGTGAAAAGATGGGGAGTACAGCAGAGCATTAATAGCAAATCTCATGCTTTTTTCTTAATGAAGTAGATTCAAACGTGTACAAGAGCGATGCCGTGCTACACGTACATGGCCACGTGAAGGGGTTGTTGTGAGTAGGTATTGACCAGAGGCATTATTGTTGTAATTACTTGTACTATCAACTTCACTACCTGAAAGGGAAATATAAAGCAGACCCAAACTTGCCTGATGATAGAACTAGATGTAAAACTACAACCGTGTCTGGTGACCACATTCTGCAGTTTTGAGATGTTTTTGCGCTGACATGAAAAGTAACCTTTCCAAGTTTTTTGCAATATAAAACTCAGACCTCAAGATCAGGGTCTGGACTGATTGCACATTCTCCCCTTCTTTCGTCGTGAGTGACAAGTTAGTCCACCCTGAACTTCAGAAACCTTTCTGTTGAAATCTCCAGCAAAATCAAGATAATTTTTGCAAAACATTTTAGCTTTCGTAACAGGGTGGGTTTTTTGCTTAAAAATACCAAAACACCCCAACAAACTTCTCAGTAGAAACAGTTCCAATGCATTTTCTCTGTCAATTTGTATATAATCTTCCCTTGAGGTTCCTTTGCAACTGATATGAACACGGTGTGTGTGTGGGGGGGAGCGGCTGTGCAAAACCCACAAACACATTTTTGGAAGTGCTGCATTTTGTGATGAGGCTGCTGCACTGTTTGGTTTGACGCTTTTGGAAATGTTGTGAGGTTTAATTAACTAAAGCACTTTATCATCATTAGAGAAATGGAGTTCTACAAGATTATTAGTAGACTTTTTAAGGGCAACATCTGCATAGGAAAAATTAAAATCTCAAACTATGTTTCTCACCAATAGCATTGGAGGGAGAAACATGGAAAGGGCACAGCTACTAATTAAATTATGGTGCACTTTTTTCCCCCTTCACTGTTAGTTTAACAGCTGTGCTCCATCTCTGAGGCATATTTGTCTTTATCTTCGGCCACTTTGTCAGAGTTGGCAGAAGGAATCTTAGGTGGGGTTGTTCTCTTAGCAAATTAAACAATGACCAAAACTTTGCTCATTTCTTCCATCATTATTTCAGATTTCCATGTCTTCATTTTGACTTAGCAATACAGAGGCAGCGTGTCTCTGCTCTTGCATATGGAGCAAGGGGTGGGGACAACTCAAGGACTGCAGTGCCTACAAGGGGCTGCCTTTTTCATGAGAGAGCTCTGGAGAAGGGACTGCTCCGTGCACTGTGCCATCCACCTACGCATAAAGACAATATAGTAAAATGCTTTTACAGCATTTTAAGTGCGTAAAAGTGCTCGGGTCTATAGTTTGTGCTCAGGCAGAGTAATGCATTGGTGAGATGGATTTTATTTGAGCTAGGTGACTATTAGTGGTAGTAAGTACTATTTAGTATAAGCTATTTGAGATCTAAACAACTTCAGTGTTTTCTATTTCTTCATTTTAGTGCCTAATGATCATCAGATGATTTAATTTGTCAATAGACTAAACTATGGCCACCTCCATCTGCTACTGTGACAGGATACAACTAACAGGAAAAACCCAGGTACTTTCCTTTGCTAATCTTTCAAGTCTCCTTCTGGCCAGTTTGGCAAACTCACGTAAGAAATCTGACTTTGAAACTTAGGCTTGCATTCAGGCTTTATTGTTTGGTGGTGTCTGTCTCAGTGGAGAATGTGGGAGAGGGGGGAAGGAGCAGAACAGGGCAAAACAGCATAGAGAAATGTCAGGAGGGCCAGGTTCAGATGTTTAAACAGATGCAGGTTCGTGTCCCCTGGTGTCAGCAGGCCCATTTGCATCGGGTCAGGTTTGGCTGAAGCCGGTGGCATTGGTTTGTGGCTGCTGAGGTCTTGGGCTGAGGGAGCTTGATCACAGGGTGTCAGCCACAGCCTAGGTTTCCCTTCCTTTCCCTTTCCCTTGCAAAACTTCAAAAACAAATAAGCAAAACCTCCTAGGCTGGACAGGCTAAACGACCTGCAAACTGCTCCAAAATTAAAAAAAAAAAAAAAAAAATTACTTGAAATCTGAAAATATCCACGGCTGTGCTGGGACAAGGTTTTCTGGGCTTAATGATCCTGACCAGCAGGTATGTTGAGGTGTACAGCTGGAGATATCTTAAAAGGCTGGAGCAATGCACTCTCTGATGCAGCCTTCCTCCGACTGAAATCAATGTAAATCTGCAAGGAAAAGGCACTATCTCACTCAGCTGCTGACAACCGCGTCCCTGTGAGTTATTTCCAGTCGTACACCCAGAGCTGAAGGTTGGCATGTCTGTGAGGATGGCAACTGGTCTGGTGCCACGAGACCTGTCCATCTCCAGTAGAAAGTACAGTCAGTCAGTGCGCGCACGTGAGAAAAGCATCTTGAAGTGACCTACTCACCCAGTAACACTCGCTGGTGTCCCCTATCACTCTTACTGGTGGCGTGCTGAAATGCTGGGTGAATGTTATGATGATCTTTTGGCAACCCCCGATGGAAGAAATAGAACACCAATTTAAAACACAAAGAAAAGGCTCAAAGAATCTATCATTATTAATCCTGCTGTCAGTTTTAATTTTGGGGACATTACCTCACTCAACACTCGTTGGAGAGAGCTGCCAAAAATGATGATGTCATCATCACCAGGCACATCTGACCCTGGCTGCTGATTGCCAGTGTTGAGTGCAAGTTAATAAATCCCCTGGTACCTGGATACACATTGGAGTTTTATTACAATGCAGGCATTCCACGATACCCTGGGTAATTAAACAGTCTGGGGCGGAAAGAAACCAAGCTACTACTTTCTCCTAGTTAGAGAAATTGTAAAATATAATTGTCTTTCAGATCAGCTTCCTTCAACTGTCATGTAAACCCGTGTTTTGATTGTAGCAAAAGGTTAGGAGGAAAACTTGGATGGAGGCAGAAATGCAAAATAAAGTGTAAAGTGTGAGATCCAAGATGCTTCCCCAGGATTGGTACTTGCAGACCGAAGTAGCTCCTAAGTTTGTGCATCAGGGCAGAAGCCTGAGATCCCAAAGCAGTGAGGTGGTGGCTGAGGGACCTGCTTGGGGCAGGGGAGTCTGTGACAGCTCCATGTGTGTCTATTAGTGTTGGTGGCCACCAGCCCACCCACACTGGTCTGCCAGGTTGGCTGCTGCTGTCCTGAAACCCCACACCAGGAAGAGGGCTTGCTAGTCCCTTGACTTCCACAGCCACCCACCCATGCAGTCTGACTCCCCTTGGTGGTGGTGGCTTAGGCTCTGCATTTCCTTCCCCAGTGGGTTGCAGGAACTGGCCCACGGTGCTGGACTGACCCGCCTAATGCCTGGTCTGCCCGGACCATAGGAGCAAGAGCTAGACTGGCCTTCGGGTGCTGAGTTTGCCAGACCTTCCTTGCCCTGGGAGCCTGGGCAGGATGCTCCCAAATGTGTTCTGGGATGGCCTCATTGTGCAGCCTTGGGGACTTCCAGTGCAGATAGTGAGGGTGAGCTTCAAATCACGCCTGACAGTCAGGGCACTCCACCTCCAAAAGCCAGAAATATTTTCATTTCTAAGGAAAACTGCAATTCTGGCAGCTCCATGTGGACTCAGGAGTGAGGGTCCCACCACAGCTGTGCCTCAACTTCCCTGCCGCCCCTGTGAGCTCCCTGCCACGGGAATTTGGGTGCTGCTGTCTAGCAGAGCAGCCAGGTTTGAACCCCATCTGAAGTCCTGAATAGGAGAAAGCTTATGAGTAGTGAAGCTGCGTTTTCACTCTGAGCCCATCCCCAGACATAGCCACAAGATGAGACAGACCAAGTATTCATGGGGTTGCCACATTCCCATGGCAGTAGCAGCATAACTATTCCCAAATTTATAGACCCCATTGAATAAAAGAGCAATTGAAGAAGTCATGTTGACGAAGCAAAGCCTTTGAAAGTCAGAGCAGAGCGAGGGACTTTCACACTAGAGAAAGCTTTCAAGTCGCACTCGTTTGGAGCTGACATCTGTTTACCTTTAAAGGTCTATAAATAATATTACCTTTCCTCTTTACTGACTACTGGAGATGATGCTTTACTTCTGTTTATGGACCCTCACCTCCTCTGTCTTGATATTCGAGTTATCTGGCTGAGCGATTTGACATCATCATCATCACAGACGTTTCCCCTATCTCTATAGCAACGCATGATGATGCCACAAACAGAGGATTATGCAATCTGTGTAGGCTCAGATGGAAGGAGAGGCAGGGCTGGGAGCTGTGATTTAAACACAAATGTCTCTAATAACAGTAAGGGGAATACAGAAACTTGTTGGCAAAGGAAATGGTTTTTTTGTATAAACATTCTCATTTTCCAAGTTTTGCTCCGGTGGGAAAGTCCCTCCTTCAATTCCTCTTATACATATATATATATATATGTATTATATATACACGTTCACACACAGATATGTGCATTTGTGTGTAAATGAATATACGCACACACACTGTTGTTCCCAGCATTGTGCAGGCAGAGGTATTGCCAGCTATGCACAAACTCTTATACATCCAGGATCTGCTGTGCTTTGCTCATCCCAAACACAAAGGTGCTGTGGGTCTGCCCAGACCTCACACTCCCTCTTCAGCAGAGGACTGCCCTGGCAGACCCCACTGAATGTCCTCTTTCATGTCCGGGTACCTCTCTGTCCTCGGCTAGACGGGGTCAGCAGCCTCCTCGTTCAGACCCACCCTGTCTTTTCTCTACCAGGTTTGTCCTGCAGTTAAGGCACCGGAGGAGAAGCATAAAGGTAGATTTAAATCTCTGCCGTCCCCAAAGCTTTTTAGCAAAGCCTAAGGAAATGCCTTTGAAGCCTCTCTGTGCCTCAGTTTCTCCAAAAATAGGACAAATAAATCTCATTCTTAAGGAGGTGGTGAGGGTAACCACTCTTGTTTCTGAGTGCTCTGACTCTTTGGTGAAGGGGTCCGTGGAGACTCTGAAAAACATGCTTGTGGGCGTTTCTTCTATGTTTATATTATTTTTATTGAACATACAAATGCATCCTATCTAGCACATGTTGTCAGAATCAATAACTGTGCCTTGTTAGCAGTTTTTCCATTTATGGCATATTGTCCTGACATAGCTGTAAAACCTCAATGAATATGGTTTTAATAACCCAATGGTATTTAACGTACAATCGCTGTCTTATTAAGTCTAAATTAAATCCTTACTTGAGACACTTAATTTAAAGTGTGACTGATCTTTTCCTGGCCTGGAAGGAGATACTTAAGTGACACTTCTTCCAATTTGGCCACATGGCTGAGGGGGTGGGATTTAAATAATGTATTTTGATGATACTACTCATCTGGTTAAAGCTGAATTGCATCATTTTATGAACACTCAGAGACAGGATCAAATTAAACCCAATTTCCCACCAAGTTAACTCAGCTGAGCTTCGGAGCTTAGCGCTGTATTCAAAACACACACTTATTGTGACTATCCACTCATCAGCATCTGCTTGGCTTTTCTGAAGGAAAAAATGAAGTGCACCATATTTTTCTACTCAAAGCCTCTTGTGGGGTGCCTTTTGACTTGACAAAGACAAGGCTTACATTCTGCTGTGGGCACACTAATAAAATAAACCTAATAAAATAAACATTACATGCAATAACGATGCTACTAAATCTAAGTTCAATGTGTAGCTAAAGTGTTACCCACAGATCTATTTAGAGTGATGTGCCTGGACTTCTTTCCATCCTTTTCCAACCAAGAGTCACATAAACATTTGCTAAATTGAAAGCATCGTCAGGACCAATGGGAGCTCCACATGCAACTTTGGCACGTGCAAAGCTGAGGAGGGCTCAGAGCTCATAGATAAATGACATGCTGTCATTTCTGCATGCCGAGGCCACCACTGAAGAATGGCCAGACCTAAGGGATTGGAATAAAATTTCTGAGCAAAAGCGCCTGGCAAGGCGTTGGAAGCTATCACGTACATTGCTTCTTTGCTTTGTGCTTGGACCACACAATATCATTTTGTTGGATTAATGCAAGTTGCGTCATTGAGGGTGCACAGGAAAGGAAAGCATCCTTTAGTAGGGGCAGATATGGCGTCTTCAGGTTTATGTCTGGAAGGACAGTGCAGCCAAGTGACTAGTGCACTGCACTGGGAGCCAGGAGAAGTAGGGGCACTGGGCGGTGGGGTGACTTCTGGCAGGACTTTAGTTTCCCCGTCTGTTTAGCCTCTAGGCCTTTGACAGCATTGGTGGAGAGTGAGGCAGTGCCATCATTATTGTAGCTTGCAGCTCAAACTCTAGTTGCGTCCTAAACTAGTCTATCTGCATTATTTATTGAAAATAAAATCTGAAATATTTTAGCTCATTTTGAGTATAAAGTGGAAGCTTGTTCCAAAAAAAGAAATAGGAAAGAAAGTGCTTCAAGATCTTTCTTTATGAAAGCCCCGGCTGCTTGATTTTGGGGATTATGCAATAGTTTCTGCTGTCATTCAGAAAATCAAAGGTAAACTCAAGTTCAAGTGATTTCAGGGGGAGGGTTCAAAGGGTGACTAAAACTAGAGGTGAAGTATGAGGTTAATATAAGTGTATTCCTCTGTTAAAGACCTCAAAGTTTTGTCATGCATTGTCATGACTGCTTTAGAGGCTTGACTCCATGATGTCACGTGCTTAGAATTGGCAATACTGCTGCTGTATGCAAGTTTGGGGGCAGGACAAGGTCCATTACTTGCAAGGATCTCTTGGAGGTGGCCCACCATAAGGGTACTTGGAGGTACGCTTGCAAGGCAGCTGCTGGAGAGTTATCAGGGCTGTGTCTCAGAGTTAAAACCTTGGGGTTTTGCAATGCCTATTACTGGGTGCAACCTTGCAAGGGGCTCAGGATAAATAAAATGTTATTACTATATAACCCTCTGAAAAACGTTTGAAAGTGCAGTCTGTCCTGAAAGCAAGGAGAATGTGCGTTGTTTAACATCACCACCAGTAGAGTCTACACTGAGGGCAGTATAACACTTTAAGTAAAAATATTTGTGTTTCTGTTATGTCTTCCATCCAAGAACTGAACTGCTGTTTGGTTCAGTTCAGTCTTGATGATTGATTTCTCCTGGATGCTGGAGTGAGAATTGTTTTAACAGATTACAGATGGACAAATGAAGCAGGGAGGTGTCCGGTGTATTGCCCGACGCTGTAAGCTAAGCCAGTGGCAGAACAATTGTATCCCTGTTTGATCCCAGCCAAGTTTGATCCCTCTATTTTCCTTTTGTAAAAAATTGACTTCTTCCCTAGCATGTGTACACTTTAATAGCTAAATCACAGCAGCAGAAAATGACGACGCTGAAGACACTGATGAAGACCTTTCACAGTGATATTTATTCTTCTTGTTCTAAATCTGGAACAATCCTTATTGCAAGAATTCCAGTTCAGGGAGATATATGAGCTTTGCACAGTTGCTGCTGCTGCTATGCTTATGTATTTAAGTTTTTCAAATAATTTACTGAAGCTAACAAGTTTTAAGGGCTTTTCCAGGATGAAAGAGAAGGGAAGAGAATGTGCTCACCCACAGTGGTTTCTCTGTACCTATTTGTCTATCATTAATTAGGAAGGGTTTCAAGTGATAAAACCAGCTTGTTGTTATAAGTCATCCACGTGCTAAATTAAAGTGGGCAAACTGACATGGCAGTTAAACCCTCAAAGCCTGAAGTCAATCAATAAAATCTATGAAAAATTACTCAGAGCAAATTAACATCCTTTAATACATAAATGCAGATTTTTATTTTTATTCTTGCATGTCTCTGCATAACAACTATGCACAAAGTTCCTGTCCATCCCAACCTCATCCCAAGCTAGGCACCACACTCTCTCCTCTTTCCACCAGTACTTCTTCATAGGAGTTCATAACTCTCCAGAGTGGGATAAAGCAGTGAGTCAGGCTGGAAGCCAGGCTGCAGACACTGTGCCCCAGCTCCTTGTCATTCAATGCTCTCAGAATGATCTGATTTAGGAAAACCTACTAAGAAAATCGTTGAGGTTAATTTGTCTCTTTTTGACAGAGCCAACCTACTGAGCAGCTATAGTGAAGTGGGAGGGGGCAGAAAAGGATGATGAGTACCTGGAGGCAGGAAAAATTCGTAACATATGTTTGCTGTAGCGTTACCTGTAGAGTTTGTGCCCGATGCCTGTTGGTACTTGCCTCAGTCCATGGCGGAGAGCAGCAGAGAGGAGCTGGAAGAGCAGGCTGGGGAGAGCCAGCCATGGTGCCCACCAGCAGCGACCCAGCCTGGATCCTCACCGACCCCCTGCCCTGAACCAGTCTGTGGGGCGTCCTCTCTTTCTGGTACATTTTCTCCAAAACGTCTTTTTGACTCTGATTAAATTTGCCAATCCCAACCCCACTGAATGTACACGCAGAGAAGAAAACTGCATGCAAACAACTTTGGAGAGTAGAGCTAGTAGATCAGATAGGTTTGCAGAGCGATGGGACTTAATGGTTTCTGGGGGCTAAGGGCACATACCATCCATCTTTCTATGTACCCCTGCAAGCACTCAGCATTAATATCTGAGGGCCTTTTAGTGCCACTGAAGAATTTATTCTCACAACGCCACTGGGAGAAAGAGGATTTCATAGCTCTTATTTCAGTATAAGTAGGAATTTGAGAAACTGAGCCACAGAGCTATTGCTTTCCACTTAGCTCCTGTCTATGGATATTGTCAAAAGGTTACAAGACTAGATAGATGAACTAGAGAGTAACCCATGAATTTTATTCCCTTACTATGCGTCAGTGTTTCTAGAGCTCTAAGGACTTAGAGTGTATGTAATTGTTTCAAATGATTTGGGCTATGTCACCCCAGATAGAAAGTGCGATAGGCCAAGAAACTAAAGGATTTGAGGTATTTTTAATTGCCTGGTCAAAAGCTGACAGTCTGCTGAAGGAGAAAAGAGGCTGAGGTTGTGAAATGCAGGAGTTTATTTTTCTGCCAATAAAGCTCTAGGATGGGTTTTTTAGATGTTTCCTATCAATAAATCATTCTAATAAAAATTTGTCTTTACGCAAATTGAAATTTTCTGCAGGAAAATTCTGACTTTGCTGAGTTGCCCCCCTCCCCTTGGGAAAATTTAAACAGGGCTTCCTGGCTTCCTGCTTGGGAAGATTTTTGCCAATTTTATTTTCTGCCTGAAGGGAGAAAAACAAATTGATGCATGTTTTCCAACAACCAGCAGAGCTGGGAGGAGGAAAGAAAGGCCAAGTGCACTGGCTGTCTGCCTGCCACGCAGTGCCGTCACCTCTGCCCATCGGGTTGGGCGGGAGAAATGGAGGCAGGGGTCCTGGAGGACTGGGCTCTGGAAATCGACCCAAAATTTTACTATCAGTTTGAGTTTTAACCTACTAAAAAAGCCATTTTCAAACCTTCTCTAACCAACTTTTTCCATGTAGTGAAGGATGCAAATTTCTTCAAATTTCCTTTTTTTTTTTTTCCTTTGGAATGGATTTGCATTTTCAGGGCTGCTCCCCTCACACGACAGCTACAAGAAAGCTGAAAGGACAATTACTTTTGAGCAGATGTCTGCAATATCTTGGCAGCTGGAATTCCATCAGATAAGCAATATTGGATTAATATCGGACAGTAGGAGGAGACAGAAAGGGATAGTATGGACATATTGGAAAAGCACTCACAAGAGCTACTCATGGATTTGCAATATTCCAGCACAGATTGCCAATGTTGCATTAAAATATTGCCTCAGAAGCAGTTCCCTAGACCCAGTGCAGGATAAGCTGATGAACACTCCCCTTCTTCTCCGTTCCACATATCTCCTTCAATGGTACTTCCACACATTTTCTCTGTCTGTTGCCAGTGGCTTGAGCGAGGTTGGTTCAAACGAATTTAAAGCAGGGATAAATATTGTCAATTCAAATCACGGCTTTCCAGTCTGTCCCCGGGATTGTCCCCAGGGCAGGCATCCCTTGCTGAAACAGGTCATAGTCCCTCTCTAGATGAGAAGAGTGAGGTGAAGAGTGGCGAGGAAAATGCAGGAAAGGGAGAAAACCAGTAAGCACACAAACGATTCGCAGAACACGGGGGACGTTCAAGCTTTTGCATTTCTTTTCTCATTGCAGTTTACTCCAAATCCTGCCACAGCCTTCCTGGAGGAGGGGGAAGGGCATCGGTTGATTTGCATCTTATGTTATTGCTGACAGTAGGAGGTCTTAATTGGGGCACCAAAGAGCAGGTGTATGCTAACGTTAATCTTCCCTTTCACCTGTCAGTCATGCAATGAATATGATCTCTCCCTCTCATTAGCAGCCCTCTGTCACATGCCGGGGAGCTTTGGAAAGGTCCCTCTGAAACTTGTTGGGATTGATTTTGCTGCCTGCGCTGGGTTATTACCGCCAAACCCTGGACAACCGCTCCCAAGGAACACATCCGTCCAGTGGAGGTATGGATGAGCACTGCCTAATAGCCTCAAATCATATGTGCCTTGTGGAAAAATGAGCAAGGAATTCATATATTGGCCTTATGATAAACAGATAGAGACTGACTCATTTTGAAAATAACACATCGTGTGCTTGAGCGTTACAGAGATGACCTTAGGAGGAAAGTTAATTTAGCAAAGATATTCAATTTGGTATTATCTCCAAATGTTGATTCCTGGAATCATTACTCACTCCATAGTCAGGCAAAACTTCCCTGGATTTCAAGGACTCCAGCTGGAGCCAAGAGGAAATTGGCCTGGGAGAGGATGAAATAGTAACTCTAGAATTTGAACCTCCATCTCTTGCAGTTCACCTATCACAGCAACAAAAGCCTAATCCTTTGCTTGAGTGATGCAGAATATTAGGAAACAGCTATGAGCAGCCAAGAACAACTAAACCTGCTTTGTTTTGTTCTTCGTGCACCGTGAACTCTGTGTCTTGTGAGGAACCTGCAGAAAGGACAATGATATCTGTCTCCCTGCCAAGCATTCCTTGCAAAGAGAAGGAAAAAAAAAGGAAAGTCATTTTGCGAAGAGTTTACCCAAGCTTTTTACATTCTTCTAATGCTGCCCTGGAACAAGTTCCACTTTGGTTCATTCAGAGGTGAAATAAATAATTATCTTTGGGGGAAAAAATTCACATGGTTAAAAGTATTATATTCAGAGAGCAACAGTTTTTTGGCTGTAAGTGTGTTCCAGGGGGATGAGCATCAGCTGCAGCCCATGTTCTGAGTCAGAGCAGAGTCTCGTGGGAACCACAGCTGCTTCAGGGCCCTGGTGTTGGTGGATTTTCTTTAGAATGATGATGGTTGGCCTCTTCTTTTACTTTTATCGTTCTCATCGGTTGTTGGGAGGTGGCTTTCTTTATCATCAGATTCCTTCCAAAAGCAGTAATACTGTGATTTAATATAATGGAAACCGAGAAACAAATGGGACTGACACATTAATAATGTAATTCTAACTCATAATCTGGTTTTTCCTTGTTGAGATTGGGTCATGGTATGAGACTTTTCTCTTTCCTGAGATTAAGGAAAAAAAGCCCAGTAGTAGTAGCTAATTACCTAGTCCTTTTGGGGATAAAATACCTCTGAAAAAGCACAGGGAGAAGCCCTAGCTTTCCCTCCCAGAGAGCACGTTTGGGAGCAACCTGCCTTGTTCAGACAGTTCATCAGCGATGTAGAACCCTCCTGCCTGCTAATATTGCTCCCAGATACCCTTCTGCAAGGACCAGGCTGCTGGCAAACACACTGTTAAAAGCTAGGGTGGCTTTGAAATTTTCAAATGTTATTTCTCTTATGAGGAAGAGGTGCCATGTCCCAGCTACCCAGATTAGATGCCACAAATTGCTGTTGCTTCTGCCTGGGGGGTCTCTTCCCCAACCTGTGCTGCAAGGGGAGGCTGCACAGCCCTGTAGGCAGGACGGGGGCTGGCAGTCAGGGCCAGGACCCGCGTTTGCAGACCCACCATCACCTACTGCTGCTTAACTCGAGAAGATTCCCCAACAGCCACTTCCTAAATTTAATTATACTCCTGATTTGCAAGCATGTTATTTGAATCAAACTTTCCAGGCCTAATCATGTGTAAAACTGAGGCTAATTATTTCCCGTAATGGTCCAATCTGCAATAGTGAGATGAAGTTAAGAGGAGGAAAGTGAGCTTTCTTTAGCTGTGCAATTGCCTTCCCCAGGAGCTTGGAGCAGCTGGCAGATGTCCTCTGTGCCTGCATCTTTCCTATCAGCTTGGGAAATATCAGAAAAGTCAAAGGCATCCTCCTGCTTTCATGTTGGGTTTATCTATGTCTTTACTTTATGGTCCATGCATGGTCTTTACTGTTACAAACTTACCTGCACTGGCGGAAGGATGCTGGAACCTTATGGCCTTTTTCACCTGTAATTTCAGTAGTCCAGTGATGATGACCTTACAGAGGGCTGCAAAAGCACTTTGAGATCAGTAGGAGAGGGTCAAAAACTGATGGTGCGACGTGCTCCTTAAAAGCTGATGTGAAGGAAGTAAATATTTGCCATGAAAATATTGGAAAGAAAGATTTTGTTTTTAAAATTTTTCAATTTGCTTTTCTCCAATGACAAATGGAAACTTCCAAATCAATTCTCAGTCAATGCATTTATTTTTTGAACTCTTTTATTCTAAGTTTTTGCATTCAGCTCTCCAGTAGAGGGAAACAAGGACCTTTACAAGAAAAAACAATATTCGACTGAAGACAGGGGGACAAAAATTGTGAAGACAACCTTACTCTGATTGTAATTTCCCCACTGGGCAATGGAAGACATTTTATCTTACATGCACAACCTCCTCATTGCCTGTCTTTTAGTGAATTTTAATAAGCATGTTCTTCAATTCCTGTATTTATCTAGTGTCCTATAATCAAGTAACTACCAAAATTATAAGGGACAATCATAGAATCATAATGCCTAAGTGCAGGAGGAATAACATAATTGATTTTAAGCATATGAATATTACAGATTTCATATGCTTGGTGAAGTGGGGCGAGGCAGCGCCAGACTCAGTGAGATACTTCATGTGCTTAACAAGTAAGCATGTGCTTAACCGTGTTCCTGATGGGGAGTCTAAAATCTCTGTTATTCCAGTCTGTGAATGTGTTGTCTTGAAATGTACAAGCTGCAATTAAGAGCTATTGGATAATAACTATGCCATGAAAATGTCCTAAACTATTAAAGAGCTGAAGATGATAGTGTGCTTTTAATGTTTCACATAAACCATTTGGGATTTGAAGAACTTTCAGCGCTCATGAGGAAGTCAGAATATATGCTTGCTTGGGTTAAAGGGAAGGAAGAGAAAAAGCCCTGAATTAAATTTTTGAGCCTGACACCCTCCACTTTTCTACATGTTGCTCAATTCTAAACAGGGAAAATAAAATCAGCTTTGTTCGTGAGCATATGCTTTTGACATTTTTTCTTCTTGGAGCCTGTGAATTATTAATAAACTAATTTCTCTTTATAGTTCAATCTTTGGAGACTTAAAGTGCTCACTCAAATGCACTGAACAAGAGGAATGCTTCAACTCCAATCAGCTCCTGTCTTCTTTGGAAATGCTGGCCTTGAGGTATCTTTGAGTCTTTGAAATCAATCTTTTATTCAACCGGGAATATCTGATGGCTTGGAGGTCTAGTCTGTTAATTCTGCCTAATGCCCTGTTTAAGTTTGGGGTGCTTCAGTTGCCTGATTTGCTGCTTTCACTTTGCTCAGGGACTGAGAGCATCCCTCTCCCCCTTCACCACACCCCATTTCTTTGTCACCAAGTGGAAACAAAAATGTTTGTTGGGCTCAACAAGTAAGTGGGGGGTGGGATGATACAGAAAATACCCAGGGTGGCATCTCGGTGAGATCTCGCTGAGTTTTTCAAAGCCGATTTAATACAGCTTGATCTCTAGGATCAGGAGTGCCGGTGTCGAAGGGATTCCTGCGCTCTGTCTTGCAGCCTTTCATCACTACTGCCTCGACTAAGGGTTTCTGGTGCTGCTGCATCAGTAGCACTGCCACAATTAAGGCAGAGCGGAGGGGGGAATTGGGGAAAGAAGGGGGTCAGGGTGAGGCCCTGCGATCCTGTGGACACCAGCCATTCCGGACTGGGAACAGCCTGCAGTCACCGGGCTGTCCAGTTTTGTCTGCTGTCCTCTGGATAATTTAGACTAAGTTGCAAACCATAGGATAATCATGCAGCATTGTCCATAGAGTGCTAACGTGAACCAGAAATTACAAGATTAGGAGCCTTCACTAATAAATTGTGGTTTCCTCGTCACCAGAGCCTGGGCTGAGAGCCGAACAAACTCATTTCGCTTTTGAGCGTGCGTGCATGTGAAACAAAAGCTCTCAATGATAAAGCAACGTTGTTTGGTCCTTCCATTCTCATGCTTCTAAAAAAACACACCATAAACGACTGAAAAAGGTCCGCATGAAATTTAAAAATAGGCTGAAGGAGTGGATTACAAGTCACTGAGCTCCATGTGGTCAAATAAAAACAACAGCAACAAAATAATAACAGGGCTAAATTAAGCTGTACAACAGAATTTCGTTTACCAGAAATATTTAACTGGAGAAAACCACATTAAGGCAGTGGCCTCATTAACAAAAATGTCCTATGCAGAGGTGACTTCCCAGTTAACATTGGGGGGGGGGGCGGAATCTGACTCCTGAAACTAAAAAAATCATTAAAGAAACAACATCTGGGTTTCTCTCACATGTCTGGTGTGTTTCTCTTCCTTAGTCCTCATTACTGAGGCTATTTGCATGAAACCCGTGGGCCAGACTCTTGCTCTCCTTTCTGCTGGGGTAAATCTGGAGGAGCTGCGCCGGGTGATGCAGAGCTCGGTGCCGCCTCTGAGCTCCAGTCGTGAGCAGCGACGGTGGGAGCGCAGAGGGACACAGCGGTCTTTTCTGTGCGTGATTTATTCTCCAGCTCTCTCTGAGGCCTCGGCAGCTCCGTGAGGACGGGAAAACGCATCCAGACCTGGGAAAGGGAAAGGTTTTACTTCACTGGTGCGCAGGGGGATTCCCGGGGAGGGACAAGAGGGGTTTGGTTCCAACCTCCCATTCAAGTCGATGGGATTTGTGCACCTCAGCCCATGAAGGTCTTTGGGAAATTCCAGCCATGAAGGTTAATTATAAGCCTTTAATTAATCAGACGTTCACTGTGGGCTGAAGTGGTTTGGCTGCCTGAGCACCAGCCTGGGAGCGGGGAGGTCCTTAATTAACGCTGCTGGCTCCCGGGGGCAGGGGAGCGGGGTGACTTTGAGGCAGGTGTCCCGTGAAGGATGGGGAGTGTGGGACGGGGGCTGGAGCTGCCGCGGGGCCGGGGCTGAGCGTCCGGCTGGGGAGGGCGGTGTGTGCCATCCCCGCGAGTCTGGTGCAGTCTGCGAGTGGGCACCGTCCGGCTCCCCAGAGGTGGACAGGAGATAACACTTAGCGGGAGAAAAGGTTGTAAAACAGGGCTTAAAAAATCCAGGTTTTAATTATACCTTATGCACTGAAAAATTAGAATAAATTGGCAGCTGGAATTAAAAATCCAAACTGGCTAGTTTACTTTGAGAAGCTTTTTAAAAGAGGCTTCTTAATCTAAAATTGCCGCAAAATCGAGGTAGCAATAAATGACAACTCTGGACTTCTTTTTTTCGTAAGTGTAAAGAGTAATTACTGAACTACACAAGAGCGTATCATCTGTTGGTTTTCCGGAGGCAGTTAAACTAACGAACGCATGGCTGGTGTTTCGGAGGTACCTGCAGCAGGGAGGGAGTTGGCTCTCTCTCTGCAGAATATGGCCCGAGAGAGAACTTCTGGCCTCCCTCAGACAGATGGCAAAGTAGCGTTGACTTCAGGGGATCTGGGATTTCTCTCAAATAATATTATTAGCAATGTTTCAATACTCTTTAACTTAATAAAAACAAAATGGCAGCACTGGAGAGAGATGCTGACAAGGAAGGAAAAAAGCCATTTTGCTTCTCCCAAAATTACAGGAACTCTATTTTTTTTTTTTCTTGAAACATATGCTGCATTTCTTAGTAAGAGGGAAAAATATGACGTGGGAGAAAATAACTTTCAGTTGATGCACTGAAACATTTTTAACTATCACAATGATGGAAGCCGCATCCATGAGAAAATCAGCAAGGACTCCTAAAACAATATGAGGCCAACAGAAAAAAAAAAAAAGAAAATAAATATCCCCATTCCTGGAGGATGCCTGTTTCTTTAAGCAGCTGTTTCTTGTCTCTGAGGTAACAAAGTTGTCATGTGATGCATCTGTTACCATGGCAATAATCTGTAATTGTGCAGAAAATCCACCAAAGTAGCGTGCAACTCCTTAGTGAATTGGACGGAGAGAAAAATCACCCCTGTGCAAGCCCTGAATTGATGATGTTGTGAAACTGCATTGGCCAAGTCAGCTCAGTTTCACCTCCAATGAATTTCCTGTATTTATTTGCTCCAGTTCTGGTGCCTAGTGTTTGCTTGGTCTTTAAATACACTCCTCGCTCGTGCACTCGCGGCTGGTAAATGGTGTGCATCTTCGTGTGTGCTTCCACCCTCCCCTGCCACATTCAGGGCATTTTATAGAAAGTAAAGGATCTGGACACTCCTACTGTTTCAGCAAAAGGTGCAAGAACTGTAACTATTGAGCTGTTCTTTTCAAGCACAGGTGATAAAATGGCATTAAATATTGTGCCCTGCTACAATTGCAATGGGAAGGGGGTTCCTACACTAATTTTATCTGACTCTCCCAAAGGGGCAGACCCCAACATCTGCATTGTCTCTGTCATCAGGATGAGCCGTTCCACCAGTACCTTGGGAACAGTTTCCACACAGAGTCATGTGCATGCAATATTTTTATTTATATATAATACATAAATTTAAATAAATCTTCTGCTAGCAGGCCAAGTTCAGTATCCTTTAAAACTAACTGAAAATAGAAACGCAGAAGGATGAGAAGATGAAATCTGCAAAACTTTCTTCCCTGCATTAGTCATAAAATAAACTGCTGGAATTTACAAAGAAAATCCTTGAGCATTTTGAGTCATCTGCTCATGATATCATTGGGCTAAAAGTGCTTGCTACTATCCAAATCAAAACGCCAGAGAAATCTCATGAGAATATGCCTCGTGGGCAAATCCCAAAAGGAGAACATCTGGATTTAAGATGCCATTGCCCTCTACTTAACCCTAAGCCACTGAGAAAAATGACTATTCTCCTGCTCTCACTCTCTCTACGTTATTAGTAAATATTTATACTATACAAGCACCCAAAGGCCTCAAATGAGAATAGACTTCCATCTTGAGGCTTGTGCAGGCCTAACAGAGAGACAAACCCCCTCTGCTCTGAAGAGCTTGCTCGTTATTTATTTTTCCTGTTGGCTACGGTGTGATAAGCTGCCCCATGCCCAGCATCTAACTGTGGTTTCATGTTGTAGGCAATTAGATAAGATCGTCGTTCTTCCATAGGAAAGAAAAAGAAAGGTGTTTTGTTCAGTGGTGTTAGTTCAACCGAGGCAGCTTAAAATCAGTGAAAACTCTTTTAAATTGTGCCCACACCAGTAGTGCCACCCTTAGCTTTGTCTACCCGGGCTCTAATGTAAGCCATTCAGCCTGAGTTAATAACATAAAACTGCTTTGTCTTCCCTTGTAGTGTAAAAGGTGTTAATTAGACTGATGTGGATGATATAATACGTCATCACACTGAAATTCAAGACTAAGAACAGACCTCCTCGCAACCCAGCTTTGACAGTGAGTGGATTGGAGTTTCCCCCACCCATGCAAGTCCCGGCCTGATTTTCAAGGCCGATGTGAGTGCCTCATCTGCAGAAGTGGGGCTGTACCTGAGGTTGGAGAGACCTTACAGAAAGTCATTTCCTCTCTGGCATGTGTCCCACCAGCTGAACCCAACCCCACTGAGTGGGTGACCTGAGATCTGCCTTTTCCCAGCCAATTTTGAAAGAGGGATTCTGACATTTTAGTCATGGGAGTCTCATCAGATCGTAACCTGAGCCTACTGCAACCGTTTCTGAAGGGGAGAGGTATGATCCCAGTATAAAATAGAAGGAGCTTCCAAACAGCCGTGGAAGCTTTGTTTCACATAGAGAGTTTACCTTCAGACTCCTTCATTGGTGGTTTCTGATGAGATGGAAACAACCCAGCAACACCCTGGATGAACCTCCCCATTGCTGAAAATGTTCCACATCTGTGCACTTCTCAACACATCTGACAAAGAGAAAACACAGTCAACATAATTAATTGAAGTTGGGCTTGGGCTGAGCTTCCTCACTTTTTTTTTAACGAGAACCCAATCAGGCTAAGAGTTCTGCACCTGAGACACCTGAGCTTCAAAAGGTTTTGGGAGGAGCAGAAGGGAGGTAGCAGTTGAGATATGCTGCTTGGAGATAGCTTCCTTGGTTGTGAAGCTTTGTGTCTGCTTAGAGGTAGCATGAGTTTTGAGAGGTGCCTGAGAATTACCCATCCCTGTTGTCGCTAAATTCTGCTTTCCCTGGGGAAGCTGCAGAAGAGGTAAGGGGGTGGTGTGTCT